>NC_069367.1:51835075-52138106 GCF_021730395.1 Mercenaria mercenaria | reverse complement strand
CCCCTCTTGACGGAGCTCTTGCTTATAGAAAAAGCATAACGTTACGCTGCAAATGATAAAAGAAAACCGGATTATTATTGTTGTTCGTCATTAAAGCGACATGACGTCACTTCTGTTTACAGACGTTAATTTCCCGTGTACATGTAGATGCAAATGGGAATGTCTAGCTTTGAGGTAACTCGGCATATCCTCGTTACCGTCGAAACAGTGACCATAGTATCGGATATTCCCATCTGCATCTACAGCCAGTGACAGGTTATAATATTCTGATCCGGATGTCATACTTGTCCTACTCTTCCTTCTGACACTGGCATGCCGCAGTGCCAAATTGGAACTGTTAATTCTGTAGAAATGTATGGTCAGCTTGAATAGCACTGCGCCATGCGATAATAGTCGTATATAAAACACAACAGATCCAAACTATACATAATATGAATATTTGTTTGTCACATTTGACAAAAATCTCTTGGTGATTGGAGATAGCTATTGCCACGAAGTATTTATTTTTATTTATTTCCATACTTAAGGTCTAGTACACATTTATGAACGATATGCAAGTGTGATCGAAGAAACCGGCCAGTCAACAACAAAATGACAGCTAAGCAAAATTATCTCATTTTCATATTCTTTTAAGCAGATTAGATCAGTACAAAATGAATTCGATCTTTAGGAGATGACATCTTGATTGGGTTTAGAAAGACCGGATGTTATCACTTAACCCTACTTCTTAAAATAATGTTTCATTGGCAGTGTCCTTTCATCTAATGAATCCATAATTGTCAATATCCTGTGATGCACCAGTTTATAAATGTCTAGCAAACAAATTGAGACACTGCATGAACATGCATACAGGGAATGAAATTACTTTAACTAATTACACTTAATTATATGTTTGATTACGTAAATGATTGATCCAGTCAATTCCAGTCCACTAATGATCCCGATAATACCGATATACCGTTGTTGCCTTTTTTCTGGAAACTCTAATCGAAATTAATAACATATCTAACTAGAAAATATATACTACAAATCTATTTTTCTACAACTGATATCAAAATCAATGCTTTTACCTCTTTTTAATCCCCCGCCGTGGCGGAGGGATTATAGGAATGGTCTGCGTCCGTCCTTCCGTCCTTCTGTCCGTCCTTCCGTCCGTCCTTCCGTCCGTCTTTCCGTCCGTCCTTCCGTCCGTCCGTCCTTCCGTCCGTAACAAAATCGTGTCCGGTCCATATCTCCTAAACCCCTTGAAGGATTTTCATGAAACTTGGGTCAAATGATCACCTCATCAAGACGATGTGCAGAACCCATGAGTCAGCCTTGTCGTTTCAAGGTCAAGGTCACAACTCAAGGTCAAAGGTTTAAGTCTGCCATTTTGTGTCCGCTCTATATCTCCTAAACCCCTTGAAGGAATTTTATAAAACTTGGGTCAAATGATCACCTCATCAAGACGATGTGCAGAACCCATGAGTCAGCCATGCCGGCTCAAGGTCAAGGTCACAACTCAAGGTCAAAGGTTTGAGCCTTCCATTTTGTGTCCGCTCTATATCTCTTAAACCCCTTGAAGGAATTTTATAAAACTTGGGTCAAATGATCACCTCATCAAGACGATGTGCAGAACTCATGAGTCAGTCATGCCGGCTCAAGGTCAAGGTCACAACTTAGGGTCAAAAGTTTGAGCCTTCCATTTTGTGTCTGCTCTATATCTCCTAAACCCCTTGAAGGATTTTTATCAAACTTTGGTCAAACGATCACCTCATCAAGGCGATGTGCAGAACTTATGAGTCAGCCATATCGGCTCAAGGTCAAGGTCACAACTGAAGGTCAAAGGTTTGAGCCTTCCATTTCGTGTCCGCTCTATATCTCCTAAACCCCTTGAAGGAATTTTATAAAACTTGGGTCAAATGATTACCTCATCAGAACGATGTGCAGAAATTATGAGTCAACCATGCCAGCTCAAGGTCAAGGTCACAACTAAGGGTCGAAGGTTTGAGCCTTCCATTTGGTGTCCACTCTGCATCTCCTTAACCCCTTGAAGGATTTTCATCAAATATGGGTCAAATGATCACCTCATCAAGAACTCATGAGTCAGCCATGTCAACTCAAGGTCAAGGTCACAACTGAAGGTCAAAGGTTTCAGCTCTGTATCTCTTAAACCCCTTGAAGGATTTTCGTGAAACTTTGGTCAAATGATCACCTCATCAAGATGTTGTGCAGAATTCATGAGTCAGCCATGTCAGTTCAAGGTCAAGGTCACAGCTAAAATCAAAGGTTTACCCTTTCACTATCTATAGCAGTGGCGGGGGATTTAGCTGTCTTCAGACTGCCTTGTTATGTATGGCATTGACCGTGAAATTAATGACCTGGGCCATATGTGCTGCACGTTATCTGGGTTTAACAACTGGTGTTAGTTTTGTGAAAAGTTTCAAACGGTTTTGAGTATATGGGACGGACACGGTTTTAAATTGTTTGCGTTTGAGCTCAAAGTGTGACCTTAACCTTTGTCCAAGTTACCTGGTTTGTACATTTAATGAAATAAAAGCTACTTTTGAGATGAAATATATCATCATTAACATTGTATCCAAACTTCTTTTTCAATACAATTATGTTATAAATTGTTTCAACTTAAGTCGTTACATCTATTCAAATGTTAATTAAAGGGACGAGGTAAACCCGAGTGATCTTACTAGCAGTGCGGCTATTTCAAAATCAAAATGTATAAGTAATTATCAGTTTGATTCGTTTATTGTAAATCGTATTTTCGGTAACGAATTTATTCCCCTACCATTTTTTGTTGTGGTACAAACCATATCAGAGTGATGTAAAATTGAAGAAGTGGAAATTCCACAGGTCTCACTCCGTCTGACTAGTTTGTTCATGGATGGAAATGGTAATGAAATCATTCTAAGGCCCCATATTCTGTTGTTGTTGTTTTCCTTTTTTTTCTCTCTCTCTTTTTTTTTGTTGTTTTTTATTATTTATCTCTATAGTTACATCATATTTTCTTGTCCTTTTGAATCATAGAGAATGTTCGGTTATATGTCTATGTATAATAGTGTTTTAATTTGGCCTGTGCGATGAGGCGTGAGTGGTGTTGCACATTTAACAATTCCAGAATTTTATTTTAATATATCAAATACCCTTATGTCACCTTACTTAGATCGCACTGAAAATGGGACACTGTATGTGTTGAACAATATACATTTGCTAAAGACATTCTTGCAGATTATTTAAGTTTGCTAAGTATATTCTGAAGTTTTGAAAAATCAGGGTTTAATTAAATTTTACATGGTAGAACACATTTCGATCAGAACGTGCAGTACTTCCTTAAGTGAGACAGTTGAAATAAATTTAACGCCGCCATCTATTTTGACAGTCAGTTTAAAGAATTCACAAATGCACTAATTTTAAGTTTGTAGGCTGTGTTGCAAAATGCCGGTGCCAATACAAATTTTATCAGAAACAGAAAATAGAAACGATAATACTTTTAAGAGTCTGGTATATTTTTACCAGGTATTTGTGCCACTTTTCTTTTTATATCCAGAACTGTATCTTTATAAACGGTTTCAGAGTTAAACTTGTAAAACAACTATTCATATGTTGACAGCAAAACTTCAATAACAATTATATTTCGAGGTAATAAAAAATGGATTTAACTTTTCTAAGGTCTAATTTTAAAACAACAGTTCGTCTTTTCCTCATTATGGTCGTATTCAATTACCAATGCGCTTGCTTTTATTTAGGGGTTTATAATTCACAAGCAAACGAGTTACATCACGTGCACTTTTGTTTCTTTTACTGTCTCTGGCATATGAATTAAGTATCAATAAATTTTTTTGATATGAGTCATATATAGATAGTAAGATAGTGCATTAGTTCAAATTATGTAATGAAATCACTTGAGTGAAATCATATTTATTTTACTAAGGTTAAACTATCAAAATGAATAATGTAACAATGAATTTTACTGTGAAAAAGGAAGGCCAAAATATATGGACTTTTGTCAAAGACATATTTCTGTCGTAATTTATCTCACATGTTTGTAGACGGTGGCAGTTTGGATTAGCAGGAGACATGTCATTTATCAGCTTAAGGAGAGATATATCGCACCAAAGTAACCAGATTATAAAGTATTCATAAGCATTAAAATGGTTTTATTGTCGCGACACAGTGATAAGTAGATCATACAGGGTACGTGTTTCCTAAACAGAAAATACAATCTTATTTCATCTGACAGCTTCATTTTAAACTATATTACATTAAAGTGGAATTGATTTGTAGATAGTGTGATTCAATTTCAAACTAAGATGTACTCAGACGAACGAATTTGTATGCAATTTAAATATGTCACATCAGGATATTTGCCAAAACAACGAGTTTTCTAGTTATTTTAAAAAATAAATCTCAATGTTTGCACATGCAGGGTTCTTTAATAAAACTAACAACCAGTCATTTCGGAGTTCGAACGGTTGAAGTGTTAGTTGAGAATAGAAGCACAGTATTTTGACAAACCTGGCATATGAAAGTATACAAAATGCCATACAATACTAGACTAAGTGTATTTGCATTTCACATTTCCACACAAGAAATGTGTTGTATCAGTAAATCAGAATTTAAACAATGATGAACATTTCCCTCTCATCTGCAAACATCAAAATCCACAAACGCAACTCTGCATCGAATAAGGGGTGCATGTAAATGTAAAACCGTGCACAGCACGCATAAACACAAATGCAACAATAATCATAGAAGTTACAGACACAGACATGCATGAAAAAGGAATACAGCAAGGCACCGCCTTGGAACAGTCAGGCGAAACAAGCACTGGGGAGATTACACTACAATGCAGTTTACCAACGCCTAATCTCCTCACAGCAGGTTTCCATAACACAAGATACTGTAAAATCATTTAATTTCGTGGGCATTAAATTTCGTTGTTTTGGTCAAAACGGCAACTTCGTGGGGATATGAATTCGTGGATTTTAACTTTTGAACATAAAATGAATGGGAATTTTACTTGTTTATTGGGATTAAATTTCGTGGATTGACTCAACCACGAAATCCACGGAAATTAGTCCCCCATGAATATTAATGTTTTCACAGTATTGTAAAACAATTTACTCCCCGCCAGGTTAATGCTTTATACATGCTACAGTAACCATAGAAGAAACACATTCTTAAGTACAAATATGATAATGCTAAGGTATATAAATAAACACCAACGGAACAGTAAATATATGTATTCAATGACTTTGCAGAAGACAGAACACCAGTAGAAACGAAATTAAATCATAACTGCTTGTTAGAGGATAATTCTTGCTCCTTGAGAAACATTCATAACATTTCTACCATTTGTATCACTGTATGTTTTACAAAACACATGTCGTTTTCTAAGTTATTGGTTGCCATGGTTGTCCTGACCAGAAATTTGGAAGAAATTGTGTTATCGGAGGTCAACCAGCATGCAAAGTAACGTTTAAAGGTATAATATAAAATTGTGTAGAATTTCATTAAAAAAAGCACGTGACATTGCAAATTTTATGCATGCATAAACCTAATAAAATTTATTTTGGTACATTGCAGCGCATTAATTATATACCAGTCCTTTATCATAAATCTATAATGTCTTACCAGTTAGCGCAGGGTATAATAAAACGATATCTTATAAATGTGAACTATTAATTTTCAACAACAAGATGTTCTTAAAACTTCTTAATTTTATGATATCCATTTAGAGATAGAAATCATAATAATCATATTTTTCAGAATCAGATCCTCTTTCAGCTATTCATCATCGCCAAGTAATTGTTCATTATCTATTACCATCAGCTTTTTTGTAGTATTGTTTTGTGATAATTCGTGTATGGATAAAAACTGATGCAGTATGTCCAAATTTATTTTTTCTGAATAAAATAAACAATTTCATATTTCGATACTTTTTGCTTTTGACTAAGTTAATACATTCTGCTAAGATATTAAAATCATATATGTGATAACAGTAATTTAAGGTACAATTAAATCAGGAAGAGCTGCTGTATTTTAAAAAACTGTACGAGTTATTCACAAAAAAACAGCGACTTTGGACTAATACCTATGCAAACATCCATCAAGAACGTCTGCACTTTTCTCTTTCCAACTGTTTATGTGATCTAGTGGATAAGGTATCGGCCACTCAATCCAGGGATCGTGGGTTCGAGCTCCACCGGGGTCACGACCATGACTTCTCATATGACACTAGTACTGGTTATTCCAGGAAGCGGACTCGAGAGTGCTCCCAATAAGCTTGAAGCTTTTATCACAATCGAGCTAAATTAAATTAGTATAAAGCAACTGTTTATGTTTAATTAATAATTTAATTTGACAAACAGGTTATTTGATATATAATTGCATACAGGACCAGAAACCAACGAATAAATGTTATCATAAGTGTCAAATGATTCCTGATGGGAACAATTGTTTTACCATGTTGAATATGGCATTACTGAAAAAAACGTCTTTTCCATATCGTAAATAATAGTTTTCGTCATTAAGTTTTCCCATGTGCTGAGATGATGTTTTTTGTATTAATTTAATGTATCAGTTTGTTTCAAGCTCATTTACAGTTACCCGTACAATAAATCATTGACATGGCTTTACTCCCTGTGGACTACAATTATCTTCTAAACAGCTTTGTTTTGTTTTCATATATGAAACTTTTATGTCTAAAGTGTGTACAAACGATACGTGTTTGATATAAACTTGATCAGTTTCCCAGATAATTGAAAATTGACGTATTTTTCTTTTTAAAACGTAATGATAGATGTGTGATTTGGTTAATCGTTTATTACGTTTCCCTCTATAAACAATACCCGACGTGCATATAAGTAAACTTGTATATATAACGTTCAGTGCTAATGCTTATTTAAAGCTATTAAGATATTAAAATGTTCATGCATTTCATAGCACGACTCTTATCAATCTGAAAAGTACACGAGTGCAGATTGGTGATCAATTACTAACCTGACTAGTAGGTTAGTATTTGAGTACCACACTTCACTCTTGTTTTGCGTGTGACGTACACACAATATACGCCTCGCCCGAGGATCGGTCTCATGACCCCGCGACCCCCATATCTGCGCTCTTCGTATTAACTAATGAATCAACTGATACATAGTGAGCGGATTTTTCAAAGATCAATTTCGATAGAATGTGATTATAAAATTATTGGTTTTGTACGGTTTAGATCTAAAATAAGTCTTTTTTCTTGTATAATTAAAGTTACTTTTACTGTTGAAACTAAACAAAATTACATCAATGGTTGAAGTCAGAGACGCAACTCGTAACAGTGAATTCGAGAAACAGACATTTGAAACAAAAAGTAATGGCATATACCCACTTGCAATAAAAATCATATAACCGTCATTAAATATGAATAAATATACGCCTTGGGGAGTTGTAGGTTATATAATAAACTAGTTGGTGATGATATTACTTTATAATAATTCATATGAAGAGTGCCATGATTGATGTGCAAATTAATATTGCATGGACGGGCAAATACGCGAAATAACGGCAACATGAACGAAATAACATTTCTCTGTTGTCATGTAACATTCGTATGATATTAATATACTTGCTCAAATTAGATATTGCTGTAAATTAAAATGAAAAGAACTGATTTTAAGGTGGAGTATATCATAACGCTTTACGAATTTTCGTCGCTAATGTCATAAAAATGAATAAAATCTGACCCCTATTATCTACTTTGGAAAAAAAAGCTTACAGGTAGGTTAATACCTATTCCCACAAGGTTTTCAGTATTTTATATACTGGTCACTGCTTAAGGCAACCGTGATACATATATTTTAAACAAAATTTGATTCAATTGATAAAACCACCATCTGTCGTGTCATATAAAAGTCACTGTATATAAAAGGACAGGAAATTAATTTGAAAAAAAAAAATATCATAACTTTGTAGCATGATTCCCTCAAACAGAAAAAAACTAAGAATCTGTATTCATCTACATGTACGTTCTGAAAGTTAGACTGAAATCCTTTTTTCATCGAAAATCATGAAATATTGCCTTATGTGCCTTCTTCAGCGTGAAATGCTTAGAAAACATTTAGTACTACGCATACGTAAACAAAACAATGCTAATTTTACTATTTGATAATCCCAATTGTAAATGTAAATGTAAGGCACACAGTGTTGTTTACGTCTGTGATGTTTCTGACTCGAGAGCTTCCTATCTAGAAGGTCAAAAGAAATAATCAATATGAAAGAACCCTTATTGAGAAGATTTATGGACATAATCAGCATTTTCATTGAAAGAACCTACTACAATAACATTGAAACAGAACTTCTGTTGTTGTTTATTTCGAAAGTGTGCAGACAGAAAAAAAAGATTAGATATCTAGAAGGCCTTTCAGACCCATATCCAGACACATTGCACCAGAGTACTTAGATAAAGGTTATTTAGTAAAACCATAGACAGTGATTTATGTTTGTGAAGACTTAGCTGTAGACTTTTGATGAAATTTGTGATATCTAATAGTAATATGTTTTCATGGAATAACGATATAGCCTGTCTCTAGCATCACTCATCTAGAAAACTTGACTGATTATTGTCGTTAAATTACGTTTATTCATTATGTATACGAAAGTATTAGTTACATTTGTGTTCCTTGTACATGTGTCATGGCCAAAAAAGAATAACCATAGTGTTATATTGTACAAATCAATGTAATGTTTTAAAAAGTGGCCAAAACTGACATGAACTTGAAAACGATCGTACGTTAAACAATGTGTGAAGGTATACCGTTTGAAAACATTTTTTAAAATACAGGTATTTATTAAGACTAAAAATACTTATCTACACTCCAAACACCTGCAAAAGGTATTTATATGACGCAAGAGAAGTTTTTGATTATTTTCCTTCAAATGACATGTATGCACACAAACAAACACACGCACACAAGCACTCACACACACAAGCATGGCCGCATGCACATGCATTTGCTCGATTAAGTAAGAGCCATACATCTACATTGCCCCACGTTTCAATTATGACTTTTTAAGTTACAATATTCCATTATGCTTGTGTGGAACACTGATAAATGAAGCTGATATTCCTTGTGATAATAACAGAACCTGAGAGGAATATCAATATGCTTGGACTATTTTTACAGCCATTTTCCATTCATTACCACGGTGCGACACCACATTGAGTTTCCGTGTAAGAACCAAATCTTTACTTACATTGTATTGTTTTTCTCCACAGAAGACAACAAACAAATGGCAGATAGAGAGGGCTTGTTACGGAGTAGTTATGTTATAGAAGTCGATCATCTCTTTATTGATTTAATTGTGGTCCTTCTGGGATCATGTTGTCTATAAAATACTAGTCAAAAGTTTTTCCGCCGCCAGAAATGTATATTCAGATCAGTCATAATGAATGTCTTTTCTTTTATTGTGAGCAATGTTTTGTGGGCTAATGATCTAAAAAAACAACTGGGGTCATTACAGGTCATGGCAATCTAAATATATTAAATTATATCTTAAAAAATCTAATATCTATAGTTATGCAAACTAACCACACTTTCCTAACCAGAATCCTAACAGATGTAATGTAAACACATTTCCATTTACTCAACAAACTTTACATATCTCTGTCAAAGGTTATCATCTCACTGAACAGCTGATTATTTGTTTACATGTTATGTACGCAGATATTGATGACGTCATACGCATCAATCCGTTGTTACAATTTAATATAAACAAAACGCATTATTCTACAAATCTCCGATAATCGTGGTAATCCTACATCACAACCAAATTATAAAATTCTTGTATCTAAGCCAAATGTACCACATGAAAGTCGAAAATTGCAAAAATAAAAATGTAATCAAAAGGATCGTGTGAACTAGGTCACAGCCATCCGAAAGCGAAAGTTGAAGATGGTCGTAACTTACGGTGTGTTACGAAAATGGTCGAAACGTGTCACGTGGCCCAAGTTATTGTTCTTATTTTCAAAACAAATGATGAAATATATATACATATATATATTTTTATCATTTAAATAAAGTATTAGTGTATCACACACCTACGAATAAAAAAATCTGTACAGTATCGAAAACCTTTTACGTGGCTTGCTCCATGTCCTTGCGAAAAAAATTTAGCATAGCAACAAACCCACCGCCTCCTGGCGGCGGGTAATAGTTGAAATTCACTTAAGCATGTGCAAAGGAGACTTTGAATCTTATGGATGATCCTCTATAAAATTTGTCTTACTATCACCTCAGCAAACATTTTGTGCCCTGTTGCTGTTGAAGTTGCCGTTTACTTATGATTGCTGGTTCGTTGCAAAGATGCAGTGTAGATTTATAATTGAGTATTGCTTATGATACTTACGACATGTGAGAGATGTAGCACTTCTCATTTTTTTGCCTAGTTAGTAGGGATCCGGGTAGGTGATCACCTTTTTTATGGCTGGGACGATTACTCGGTTAATCGGATCCGACTCGATTAGTGGGTGAAACCGATTTCAGTTTCACAAAACCGAAAATCGCACTCAAACAATAAGCATCGTACAATGTATAACCGGTATCATCTTTATTTTTACATGAGTAGTCCCCGATTTGCGTGTCGTAATATTTTAACAAAGTTGAATGATAGAATTCAGCAAAATATGACTTATGACAGCTAACAAACAATAAAGTCTGTAAGTTCCTAATGAATTTGAAGTCAGCTGGCGGAAGTACATAGATAAGGTCGTCAGAGAAGAAAGGAGTACTTTCATACTGGCAGCCGATTAACCGGTTCGATTCAACTTCATGTAAGGGATTATCCGATTTCAGTATTTTGAAATCGTCCCAGTCCTACTTGTTTCCCTAGGGAAAATATCTAGCTTTCACATATTGGCGTCATAATTTAACGTCATATGATAACGTTGTATTGCATGAACGATTTTTAATATATGTAATTTTTGAACATATTGTAAGACTATTAACGGTAGGCAAGAAAAATAATCTTATATGTCTGCTTGAGTAAGGCAGGTGTTTTCCCAACCCGACGGAGAGCGTGGATAAAATACCTCGTTAGTGCCCGATTTCCCTCTCACGCTGTCGGGTTTTGGAAAACAGCAAAATATTAATTAAGGAAGAAAAATGTTTTACACAATTCGGATTTCTAACCTAGTACTTGAGTGTCTTAAACTGAATTGACATCAGAATTTGCAATGTTCTTTGAGGCCCGGAATTGTCTATCAAGGCAATTGATGACCATACAAATGCAAACAAATGAATTCCTGCTGGTGGGGGTACGGGGTGTATATCAATTTACTTATGCCCACACTTCAGAAAACATTTAACAGAACACTTCAGAAAACATTTAAGAAAAATGATGACTCTATCAATACAAATGTAAAGCATAATATAAGAATAAATAACACATTTATAATAATAATACCTACGTATGATTAACAAAATATTGGATTACAATAACAAACATCAATAACACACGGATATATAATTAAGCAATGATTGACTTTTCATATATACTGAGAGCTCATTATATCGTAACAACAATCAACACATTTAAATAATTATTTCACTTCTAAGGTGACATCAATACCGCTTACTCCGTCAACGTCAGAATGACGCTCTCAAGACAAACACAAAAATTAAACGATACAGTCCACGATTATCTTCTTTCGCCGTCATATACATCTGCTATATATAGAGTATAGAAGCTGTAATAGTTCTGATATAGTGTCAAAAATTGACACTAATCGGTAATGTGACAGATTCTTATCTAGCAATGCTTTAGTTTTCAAGACATGAGCGGACGTTATTCTTCCGGTGTGCAGTGCGCGAGCCGTCAGCCATTTTTAACTCCTTACGAGAGATACAATTTTATGGTCTTAGATATGTCTAGCATAGTAGTTATAGTTATATATTTACTAAACTGATGTCGGTTTGGACTATGACCTTGGCAACAGGTTTGCAAAAACAATCTAATGACATTATTTTTATAATCAGAAGTCACTGGTATTGTACCGTCTTCAAAAATAATTTACAGGATTATCGGTAAGAAAAAAAAAAGATTTGAAAATATGGCAAGTAATATTTCAGTACAGCAACATTTAGTTAAAGGGACAAATTTCTCTGGATGGCGTTACATGATGTTATAACTTCGTTACTATTTTCATTTTTTTGTTTAAGAAATATAAAAACAATTATATATAACAACTTTATTTTTTGATGCCATTAGAAGAAATTGAACTACTTTTCCGGTCATATGTTTGTCATCCCTCGTACATAATATAATTGCTTTAAGAAGACATTTTAGAGCATATAATGTTAAACGAAATCAAACTAAACGTGATAGTATATAAATTGTTCAGCGCCACTCATGTTCCCCTTCCACCGACGTAGACGTACACCTTCCGAATTCCCAAATCCCTAGTTATAATAACAACACTGAATCAGATTTAACTGTTACCCACGGCACATTCTAGTGGATTGTCTAAGTTTCACGAAATGAAATAAAATAAAACAGAATTAGTCATTCTGAATCATTCTTTGCTTCCAAAAGATCTTTTTACAGTATTTATTATGCACTTTTCCTTAGAAATTGAGAGAGATACCCATTCATATGTTTTTGACTTGGCTACAAAATAACGATAGATTTTAACAGTGCATTTTCACACTTGCTTAAGTATTGTATTTTGCAGTTTAAGTGTTTTTGTTGAAATCTAGTATTTCCGTGTAATTTTGGTATATAACAGGGTTTAACAGGTTTCGTTTAGCTAAAGTATTTTTGTATTAACGCTTTACTTGTAGTTTTCCAGTCTCTCAGATGAAAGGAATTACAATGGTTAAGGACCACTTTTCCGAGTTTCATAAAAATCGGATGTAAATCTAACTGCCCAGAAGAATACTTGTGTCGCAAGTTACCTAAAGGTTTACTAACAGAAGAAAGATTATTCATCAAGACAACGTCTGAGAACCACAAAGATTGATTCAGACTAAACAGATATAACGAATCCTTTTTTCATATTTGTTGAAAAGCGGTTCATTGGTAGCAGACTGAACGGTATATCTTATCAATGAAGTTTGCGATATCTGCTATTATGTGGCATCTTGAAAAGGTTCTGGAGTCATTCCTGTGGAATATTAGATTTATAACAATAGATGGATTGCGGTCATACATACTTAACAACATTTTACTGGTAAGGATCTAAGCGAACGCCAATTGACTCTGATTCAGACAATGTATTTGATATTAAATTATCAATTTTTTATTATTACTAAGACGTTAAATGTGTGTGCCTTTTAAAAAGATAATAGTTACAGAATAAAAAGATCATTGAACTCTACTCTACAATATGAATTGAGCTTTTATTTGTATTCAATGTAAACAACAAATTAAATTAGTTCAGGACTCGGCTATTGGCTGGCAAAACATAGTTTGTTAGCTAGGAACCCATCAAAGTTTCCATATGGCACAGAGCTAAGATATATAACATTTTTAATATCAAATTTATTTTTGTGATTCGAAATTAAAGAAATTGTTTACAAAATATCTTACCGTTAACGTCATCGTTCAAACTTTATCCAGATTTGGATCTGTTTTGTCTAACTTTATTTGATATGAAATTTCTAAACATGGAATAGTATTTATAAGAAGATCCTCTGGATGCATACTCGGTTTGATTTGAGTCTGTTCAAGAGAAATAATGGAACATGCAACGACCCTCACGCACACTAGCAGCGGCATAATGTGAATTCTTTTAAATATGTATTGAATGAACCCCATGATCCCAAAGGACCTGAAAATATATCAACATTGAATCCATATAGGCGGAGACTTTTTATGGCCGCCACACTGTACTTAAAATTTACTGTTGTAAAGGTTAATAAAATCTGTAAGAAGATCCTTAGGACATTAGCAATTAAAATACCCTGCCTGAGACAGCAAACTTATTGACAGCAAACTCATCACTCAACTTAAATAAAAAGCACATTCACTTCGAATTCTGAAATGTTCTTTAATTTTTTTAATTCTTTGTCCGGTTCCAGAAAAAAACATCTATATTTGTTAATGTTCGGGAAAAGCAAATGATCTTTCACAACCTGAATTTTTAAATGTAATGTTAATAGCCAATGCCATTTGATGAAATGACGTAATAATTGTCGATATCCTGTCATTCGCTATATCAAAATTGTCTATCAAATAAATAGGAGACTGCAGTCAAATGCAAACAGGATATGAACTCTCGTTTACTAAAAGGCCTTAATTACGTTTCTATTTCTAACAGCATTTATAGATTAATTTTTTAATGTTTTCTTTCCATTTTCGTCCTATAATGAGTTTTGATGATGTGAGCGACATAGGCAATATATCAGTCAATTCAATATTATAGGTTAAACTTGGGTTTAGTCCGAAAAACGCGCAGACGAATATTCGATAGGAATAGTCGTGTTCAAAATATACCTTGTCCTGCCGAAACCCTGGAACGGTGTACATAAAAGATTAGCAAAGATAATTGCCTAGACAATATATACACGCACACACACACACACACACACACACACACAGATATATATATATATATATATATATATATATATATATATATATATATAAAGTGGAAGAAACAAGCACATAACAAAAGGGAAGTCAGTGGAAGTACGCCTTGGAGCGGTCAATGTATGAGACAACACTTTGGAGTTTTAACTCTCTAACTGTATGCACCAATCCTCACCTGCAGTCTCAACCATGATCTAAAACTGTTCGGATTATGCCACTTTGATAGGAAAGTGTAACAGCTGTAAATATGCATCAAATAGAAGCTGTAGAAATGTAACAGGTGTTAATAGGGAACTTTACTTTAGGTCACAAAAAGTTTATAAGGATGAACGGTAATTCTCTATGAAAGGAAACAATTGTTATAAACAAGGTTAAATTAAAGTAAAGTAATAGATACGATAAATATATCTATACATTACAGAGTTACAAAGTAGAAGCTATACATCAGATTTTGTGTAAAAAACAGTTTTAATGAAAAATACAATCGTAAAATAATTTCTTTTACATTTACTAGCTTAACTCATACTGTATAACACAGATAATTTATATTTACATGTTATTATAATACATTTAAGGGTTTCCAATGTTGTTCATTACAAAATGCCTGTTCGGTGTTTTTCGGTGAAGTTATGACTCTTGCTTTGTCGCAGATTACCTTGTCAGCGCAACTGCTCTGACAACACCAGGAGAAATGAAACCAAATTTCATGAAAATGATCATTGTCGAACGTATGAGTAATTTGCACAGACGTTATTGCTACTACTCTTACACCATTAGGCAGACTTTCGCCAAACCATACAAGATGTATTAGTGCAAAGCCTAGTTATCTATAACTCCAGCATGTCCTAGTTCAATTTTTTTTTCATCGGATTTGTGACCCTTGATCTGTCGTATTTTACTTCTAGTATACCATTGGGCTGAATTTCACGGATCAGCATATTCCGGTTAATGGTCTTGTGAGGAGTTATGACTCTTAATTTGCCTAATTCTACCCCCACCAAACATGTTTGGGGCTGGGCTATATAGGAGTCAGTTTTGTCGCGTCCCGTCGCGTCGCGAAATCTATTATTTCAGTTATTACTAAATGGATTTGATTCAAACTTAAGATAGATGTTCCACCTTATCACCCACATCATGTGACACAAGGTGCATAACTCTGACACCAATTTTATGAATTATGCCCCCTTTTACTTAGAATTTAAGGTTAATTTTGATGCATTTTCACTATATCTCAGTTATAATGGATTTGATTCAAACTGAAAATAGATGTTCCACCTTATCACCCGCATCATATGACACAAAGTACATAACTCTGACACCAATTTTTCATGAATAATGCCCCCTTTTACTTAGAATTTAAGGTTAATTTTGATGCATTTTCACTATATATCATTCTGATTGGCTTAGAGCCAAAGGGAAGTAACCTTTTTTAACTTTTGTACTGAGTTATTTCCTCTTAAATTCCAAGAATTATTCTATTTTTAGAAATTCTATTTTTAGATTTTCAATATTTTAGGTATTTTTCTAACTTTTTTTATAATTAGTCCTATGTAAAAAGTAAATACATTTTTCTGTGGTAACATGTGTCGGTAAGACATTTTATTGTATTCATGTTTAGTGTATCTCTATTATAAGAGATTTTTTATATTTACCTCATCCCTCATCCTGGGCACATACTAGTATTACTTATATGTGCCGCGGAAGCCCAGGATGAAGTACTCCAAAGACGAGTAAAATATTTTTTTTAAGTATTAAGGATTTTCTTACGTTTTATTTTATTCTAAGTATTTTTAAAATTTCTTATGGTTGCCATTCTTCTGTGACAAGACCGTATTGTGGGGGTATAAGTCACTCCTGTGACAGTTCTAGTTCTATGTTGTCTGTGCTACTTCTCCTGTACCACTGCTTGGACTTCACCAAACTTCACAGGAATGTCTTGTTGCGTATATCGTTGGAACGCTGTGTTTCAGTGATTTTCACTAGAGTCACTGCCCTTAATTTGTGATATTTTTCAATGTCTGTCTACTAAGTAATGTGTGACATGCATTTTGGTGAAAAGCATTTTCTAGTTCTGTATTGATTATGTTCAAATTGTTCCTATCCTAGACAGTACTGCGCTTTACTAGTCGGCAAAGGTTCAGTAAAAACTTGTGTTAGATTCTTAGTGAAATGCCTTTGAGACACACCTTCTGAAGCAAATTGAAGAATGATAATTCGAATGTCGAACATGAAAGTTCCAATCAACAACAATCTATTTCGATCACAGGCAGATAACAAATTACTAATGCACGGGAAGTGGAAACTGCTATTACACAATCTAATAGTAATGTTTTGCGGCTAAATGTGCTTTGATGTATAATGACTAAAACTGACGATATCCTGTGATGCGCTAAATCGGAATTGTCTAGCAAACAAATAGGAGATTGCATGCAAATGCAGACAGGAAATGACATCGCTTTCACTAACTGGACTTAATTAAGTTTCCATTTCTGACAGATGTATTGATTCACTCTATGTGTTTATCATTTTTTTTTTTTGCAACATTTCATCTGTTTTATAGTGTGTCACTAACTATTATAAAATTAACTACAATGTACAACATCTATATTTAGAGAGTCATGATTGTACATGACTTATCTTGCATGCTAGGCCGAAATGCTGCATAGGAATCTTTTGTTTGAAATCGTTTTTAACTCTGTATTAAAAATTTAAAAAAAAATCTTTTAAAAAAGTGTGTGTAACAAAACCTTAGGAAGCATAAAATACAACCAAAACATAATATCAAAGTTGAATGACAGCTGAAAATGCAACATGTTACTAAACTGCAACATGTCGCTTGCTACAAGCATAAACTTAATCGGAACTCTTTAAATGGACCCCGTGACACATCAGGACCCCATGTCACAATGAGTCAAAGTACATGAATACTTGTTAAAACTTAATGGACTTAAGACAAAAGCAGACATTTAGATGAAAATAAAATTAAAATCGGTTGTGTACGTACCATGTGGATGTTGTGACTCAATTGTTTTATTTTTATTTTTATTTTATTTTATTGCTCTTATATCGGCTTACATGTAGCTCTGGTTATTTGTATCGACTAAATTGAAAATACACAGTTCTGTCACAGTAAAAAATTAAAAGTACATACCCCTCAAACGTAATACTAGTTTATATATGTGATATAGTTACGCAGTTAATATAGTGATCACTTTTTACCATTTTAATGTTCAATATTTTTTAAAAAGATCTAAATTGTCAGTTATCCTTATACCGCTTGACATCAACCATTATTTCAAGCATTGTCTTCAATATTTGTGAAGTTAGTATTATCAGTAGAGAGATGATGTGATGTTTTCATGCAGCTTGAAAAGAATCTTTCAAATAACCAGTTCAAACTATGGATGAAAGTATTTGAATACTACAAAAATATATTCTTCTTCAGGCTCATAATCATGTAAAACGTAATACAATTATTTTCTATACTAATACAGGATCTTGGGAAGATTATAAAGCATAGAAAGTCTGAGATAGTTACTGATTTAAAAAAAAAACCCATGTCTAGCCGGAATTTTCCCATACTAATTATTCTTGGTCAACATGATGCCATATTATATCGTACAAGACGTTGCTTACAAAAGCAGCACTACTTCAAAAGCAAGGCTTTACTTTCTTGCTTTTATGTGCTTAGACTTAATGTCAGATACAATAAATACACTCTCAGTATTTCTTAAATTGAAGCGTCAAAGGAGTTTTTGCTTTTTTGCGCTTTGACTTGATGTACACTCGCAATATATCTAAAATTGAAACGTCAAAGGGGTATGCGAAAATGTGTGATGCAAACTACTAATTAGTAAAATTTTAGACTGTGCGCTGTGCATATTCGTCTTCATGTGATTATTAAAATCACTTTACAAAATACTTAACAGATGTACACGTGCGGTGATCAATAAATTTGTAGTGCTTTCTAAAAGACAATATTTCATAAATCGATGAATTTCTGCGATGTCCCGTTAGGGCCATTTCCACTATCTTAATTTCGACTTTTCAACTTTTCACCATCATAATTTCGATTTTTCAACTTTTCACCATCGTAATTTCGACTTTTCCCTTTTTCGTTATCGTAACGTACAGGTATAATATACCTGTTATTCTTTAGCTAACCCGAAGATTCACAGACAAAATTATATTTTCTCTGTACTTGTTACCTTCGTCGAAGTATCTTCTGATGTATTCCTCCGTTGTTTTATATCTACATTATTGCGCATGTGTAAAAGAAACGCAGTACTTTTAAGCACTATTTTTAGTACTATTTTTTTCGGGCTCAAAACACAAGGCGATGGGACATCGTACATTTCACACTGCGAGTATTTTGTAGATATTTAGTGTTTTCAAAATCAAATATCATCACATTGTGATGTGTCGGCATGTGTCGGCGGCACGGTTAAAATATCTTTCTGGCTGTACTGCAATTTGAAAACATTTCATTTCAGTAGAATGGAATCTATAGAAGGAGTTTAGTACATAGAGTTTTGGTATAGTTGTATTAATTCAAAGTCTAAGACGGGAAAAATCACAATATAAAAGGCCATGAAAGTCGCAACAATATGCGCATGTTCACTGCATGTTGATGATGTATAACAAGTTTCATCCAAACCTGACAGAAACTGTTAAAAGAGTTGACGCGAGTATAATTAATCTTCATTATATTGCATGACATGACAACAAAGTAGTGTTTTACGTGATAGTTTATACAATGCTTCCAGTCGTTGATATATGTACGAATATGGGCGTAAACAATAGCGTTTTCCCATATTAGACAGATTAATGGCACTTAGTATATACAAAAGGTAAGGGTAGATTTCCCGGAAGCACAGAGTACCCCAAACACAACCATAGAACTATGCATTGCAAAGTAGACACAAGACAAGAAGAAGCTGTAACGGAAAAATATTGCAGACGAGTTGCTTCAAAAATCCAACGAGTACATTTTGATTATATGCAAATACAGAAAAACGGAGGAGGGATAAGGGGTAGATAAAAGGATTGGGTGTTGGGGGAAAGTGGAGCAAGGATGAATATTCAACAGGGAAAACCACATTCCTTAAACAGAGTCTCCCTACACCGTAAACCAGGACAGCACAGACACGCACGTACAAAAGACAAACACAAACAGACACAACTAACATACATAGATAAACAAATAGACAAGAAAAAAAATAACACACAGTGTAGCACCGCCCAACTCACACACACACGCACACGCAAACACACACATTGCAAGGAAAAAAGAGTGCCAGACTGTCACAAAAAACGCCCTTCTAAATATTCAGTTACGTAAGTTCAAGGGCCATAATCCAAGAGTGCCTGGGGCGATTTGAGTGGTTTTCGAACTTGGCCGAGATATTATGCCCAAAAACATTGTCACCAATTTTAGTGAAGATCGAATGAAAACTGTTCGACTTAAAGAGCGGACAAGGCTAAATTGGTAGTTTTTCGAGTAATTCAAGGGCCAGAATCCAAGAGTGCCTGGGGCGATTAGGGTGGATATCGAACTGGCCGAGTTATTATGTCCACAAACATTGTCAGCAAGTTTGGTGAAGATCGAATGAAAACTGTTCGACTTGGAGAGCAGAAAAGGCTAAATTCGAGTAACTTAAGGGTCATAATCCAAGAATGCCTGGTACGATTGGGGTGGTTAAGGAACTTAGCCGAGATATTATGCCCACAAACATTGTCAGCAAGTTTGGTGAAGATCGGATGAAAACTATTCGACTTAGAGAGCGGACATGCTTTTGGACGCCGACCGCCCGCCCGCCGTCCGCCACAGGTGTTCAGATAATACGCCCCGCTCTTTCAGAGACGGGCGTATAACAACAGTCGGGCAGCGCCTAGGACGGCCGGCGGCCAAAGATGACTTACTCAGGGGTGCAAATGCAGGGAGCGCAAATGCTAGGGGAAGGGATGGGAGGGGGCAATGGGGCTAGTGAGGAGAAAGAGGAAAGAAAGGTCAACAACAAACAAAACAAGATATGCTACACAAAGTACGAGACTGACAGAAAACGAGTTGAAGTTGAACGCTCAGTAACTTATATAAAGGAAACTGGGTGTTTAAACGCCTTTAGGGCATGTCAACCTAGCACGTACCCTATTTTCAACAAGTTAGACAAGAAAGTGTAAATAAAATAACTCCCCGTGACAAAATACCAAATCATATAAAGTAAAGCATAAATATAGGGTCAAATTAAGGTATATTTACACCAATATACACAACAACTCGTCTAAAGTCAGAGCACAAAGAGCCTAACTTTTAAGGGCACGACTAAGCAAGCTGCAAGCCAAAATTCCACTCCCTCCGTCCATTTTTTGTAGGATTTTGGAAGAAAGCATCAAAGAGTCTTACACTTTATTAGTCATCGCACCATCATATAGGAAAGCGTAAGGATTAACTGTGGAGGGGTCGTTCACCAAACATGCACTGTGCTTAACGATTTTCGCATTATATCTTCGTTTGATAACTTTTTTAATACAAATATTAGATTAAAATAAGCCTTGTGTTTAATTTTCCGAATAAACTACACTTCCATAGTATATCGGGTTTTAAAAGTGCTTTAAGGTTTGTGTTATATTTCTTTAAAATTTCAGACGATCTGCAGTAAAATTTAGTGAAAGCCTTCCGTAGTTTATGATATCAGTAACCCTGCTGTAATAAGTTTTTGGTGATATGAAGATTCCTCTACGTTTGAGTAAGCTCTTTCAAAACGAATAAGTTGCGAAATACAGACACCGTATGATGTCGCTCGAGGGACATCTCCATCAAGGTGGGGGTGTGGGGGGAGGGGGGGAGTTGGCAATTTCAAAATTGAAATCGTCTCTTTTATCATATATTTTCTATTCACAATTGTTAAATTTAAGTCCAAAAATGACAATGACGCTTCTAAATCTGAGGCATTAGCCTTGTTTAGCTGTTACTCTTTTGGATAAATGCGTTTCACCATTTCTGAAAATTATAGCCCATCTATCTAAAATTGAACTGAACAAAACAGAAATATGGATAGAGGCTGATAAGTGAACTCTTCTTCATTAAAGAATCAAAGTCGGTCACTATGTTCCTTCCTTATTGGTTTGTTACTGATCAAGCGTTTACCCCGTAGGCTTCCGCCTAAATACAAAACTCTTGATAGTTGTAATTATTTTGCATTTATTAGAGCCAATTGTCAGTCAACATCATTTTGAAGTTTCACGTGCAATGTCATGTTTGAAAATGTTTGGCAATTGATGCGTTTACGTATAGTTTTATTGAACTAGATATCTTTTATACATGCATGTATCTCATTGAAATATATTTTGCTTATAATGTCCAATAGAAATCTTTTGTATTATCTGCTGTACTCAAAAGTAGATCACAGTGAAATTATTACATAATATTGCAGCGCATTGTTTGGAACTTTCAGAAATATTAAATAAAACCATAACACAAGTTACTGCTAAATTAAATAAAATGACAATTTGTTGATCAGATAACTTGGAGTAGTATTATTTATATATTATGCAGTCATCGTTTACAATATCAACAAGAAAATGTAACCAGACTCCATTATCAGCACCATGTAATTTGTGACGACAATCTCTCAATTGCTTTCTTCCTCCCGGGATTGAAACCACACACAATAGATATAAAAAGACTGTTTTTACGCGAATATATGTGAGGAGAGATGACGAAGTGAACAATGTTAGATTTAGTATCAGACACATCAATTATAAACTCTACGTTCTTTTAACAGTGACAGGCGGACTGGATAATATTAGTGCAGCGAGGATTTCCTCTTATATAAATGTTACAGCAGCTATTTGTCTTCTCCGAGTAATTATATAGGCGACAGCTAGACTAATCATCTGCAATTTATTTCCCGGAAATACTACTCCAAAATTAGCTGGGCTTGAAAATAAGAAAATAATCCCGACAGCCAATAGAAAAAACGCACGGCTTATTACCGAAATGTTGGGAGTATATTCTTATATCATATGCTTCAGTTGAGAAAATTACGCACTGTATTCTACAATTCAGGGAGACCTTGCAACACATTAGACTGACCCTATTTCTGTGCTTTGATTGTCATATTCGTTAGGATTCAGTTCAGCGTAGTACAGTATCTGGGAAAATTTGTGTGCAAAAAAGGTCCCCTCCTAATTTCACCAAATATGTTTAGAGGAATGGCTGAAGTGTTAAAACAATCTGCCAGGTGACTGGCTGAAATCGTGGTACGTTTTTCAGATTCCAAGATGGCCGCCATAAATTAGTATTTCGCTTGAGACCCATTATTCGCTGCTGTTGTTAGTATCTTTTATCTTATATACGTTGTTTAATCTGAATCAACACAAGACAGTTAATAGGGAAAAATTAATTAAAAATACGTTTTTCTAAGAAAAAAATGCTAGTTTTAGCCTTAAAATGGACCAAAATGTTGTGGTAAGGGTCTCATTTTAAATATTTATTCAGATCTGTGATACTCTGACGCTCATTTTTTATCACAATAATTTTACACATTTAGAAAAGACAATTACACCATTTATACAATGAACATTGCACTATTTTTATTTTACTGGCCAAAAAAGTGGGTGGGGTACTAGTATATAACTATGTATTTTAGTCAAAATTTAGAATTGCTCTTGGGAACAAATATTCGCAAGTGTTCTTGGTATTTTTGTTCTATCTTATATATGTTTGTTTTAATTTGAGTTAGCACAAGAAAGAGTAGTTTCACTACTAGAAGCCAAAAATACCAAACATTTTGTTTTTTATACAAAAAGCTAATTTTAACCTTAAAATCCCCCCCCCCCCCCCAAAAAAAAAAAAAAAAAAATTGAGATAGGGCTCCTATTTCAAATTTCTTTTCAGATTTGTCGTTACTTAAGTGTTCTCATTTTGTAATTATAATAATTTTACACATTTGGATAATGTAATAATACAATTTGTACATTTAAAATTGATTTATTTTTGATATACTAGCGACAAAAATGGTTGGGGTATATCAACATGCGTTTCACACCTCATTTTAAATAGCTAGTGGTTTGCTCAATACACAATTTTGTATGATAGAAATAAAATACTACATAAATGAATGGCTTTTGTTAGACGTATAACTGATATGCTTTTATTTTTGATGTAAGATTTAAGATGGACGCCATTTTCCAATATGGCCACCAAAATGGCCGACATTTACAGTTTTGTTAACTTAAAATTATGTGCTAAGTGAGATCACCATGAAACAGCTGCTAGTATAGTTGCATGTATATGGTCTATTTAGTCAATAGAAATACACAAAAATTAAGAGTACTGTCTTTTTATTAAACACAGACTCAATATATGTGAATCGAATCAGTCCATAATAACATTTGTGCATGAATTGTATTAAACAAATCTTCAATAATTCATTCTTTTACAGCATAGAATAATGACCTCTTGAAAAACGTAGTTTTTGCCATAAAATTGCAAAATATTTCCTCACGCAAAAGAAATCTGAATTGACAACATACAATACAAACATTTGCATTGCTTTGCAATACTATTGGAACTGAAAGATCCACATTTGTGTTGGCGCAAATGTTCAATTGCTGTGGGTTTTCTTCGCATTTACAGAAAACACAGCATCTAATGTCAGCTTTTCTACAGACGACGCATCTCTTCGTAGAGCAGCTTTCACTAAAATAGTTTCTTTTTAGAAACTAACTTCAAATGCAGAAAATCCTCATAAAAAATCAACTTTACAAAATACATACTAACTGTGTTTATGGAATTACATTCACAATTAAGGTATTAGACCCCTAATACTAATGTTTAAAAAAACAGTATTCGCTTGGTATAATCTTAAAGTTGACCTTGTTTCGCACTGTGTTGCAAGCTTTAAACAACTTTTACCTTACCGTGTTTTATACATTTTGCATAATTAAAGATATTGCTTAAAACTCAAGTAGAGACAAACTTCAAAGTAATGCCCACTGTCCAAAACGCTTGCAGAGAATTCATTATCCCATTACTTTGTTATAAATGAAACGTCAAACTTTTGGTAAACAATTATAAAACACAAAATAAAACTGTCAATAGCATTTTTTTCTAGAGTTTCTCAAGTAAAGGGATTTAATGAGACAGGAATTCTAACTCCAACATTGAAAAATTAAGGTCGAGTCCAGTTCTGTGGGACTGTTTTAAATTTTGCTTACTTCATTTAAAAGAACCTATGGGCAGAAGTAAAACCTGCCTACATTTCATATTCATTCATTTGACAAGGCTGTTGAATGGTCGAGCATTGCTGTCCTCCGACAGCTCCTGTTTATGGTCAAGGTATATAACAAAAGGGTCATTATAACAGTAGCTTGATTTGGGATGCTATATTTGGCTCACATGAACTTTGACATGCCGGATCTTAATCGGCGCTCGCGAACCTTGTGTAATCCAACCTGGCAAAGTCTCCGCAAGCATATAGCATCCAAGATAAAGCTACTACTATAATAACCTTATTGTCTTATCTAACACTTCCACCAAGCGTTTAATTTGTAAACTAGAAATTGTCTTCATAGGACACAGATGCCCCCGCATACTGTGTCATCCTCAATATAGCAGACACTATCAAATGGCCATAACTGCGGTAAAGATAATCACTGAAAAATCTTCCTTTATGGTCATCTGTACATCAAGCTTGATCATCTGTGGAAGTTTGAAGCAAATCAGGCTAATAATTTGGGAGGAGTTAGACACACAAGATTTTTCTCTATATTCCATATAGCAGACACTATCAAATGGTCATAACTGCGGTAAAAATAGTCACAGAAAATATTCCTTCCTTAATTGTCATCTACACATCAAGTTTGTTGATCTGTGAAAGTTTAAAGCAATCAGACTTATAGTGTAGGAGAAGCTGGACACACAAGATTTCATAAATTTGAAAGTAAAACTTACATACAGGCCTCAAAAATGTTTGAAGGTCATAGCGTCTGCATTAATCCAATGGCGTATTTTAAACAAAGGGAGGTAACTTTAAAAACAAATTTCTAATCTATCAGTATACTTAAATTAAACTCGCATGATTTGCACGTAACTCAGAAATAAAATGTTTAATTTGATTGGGCACACTAAAGAGACTTACACAGGTATTCTGTATAATATACTACAATATGCTATGCACCTTTTTTGCTAGTAAAATGAAATCTATTCATTGTACAAATGGTGCAATTGTCTTTCCTGAATGTGTACAATTATTGTAATACAAAAATAAGAGCGCCTGGGTACCATTGGTTCTAAATTTAAACTTAAAATAGGAGCGGTTTCCTAACATTTTGGGGCATTTTAAGGCTAAAATTAGCATTTATTCTTGTAAAAACGCATTTTTATTAATTTTTCAATAATAAATATGATTCAAATATAAAAAACGTATATAAAATAAAACAAAATATACTAACAACCGCAGCGAACAATGGGTCTCAAGCGTAATTCTAAATTTTAGTTAAATGCAAAGTTAGATACCAACCCACATTTTTTAGAATAAAGGTAATTCATTCTTTAAATATATAAATGGTGTAATTGTCTCTCCCAAATGTGTACAATTATTTTAATATAAAAATTAAAAATAGGACCTCTACCCCAACATTATAGGCCATTTTAAGGCTAACATTAACATTTTTCCTTATAAAAACGCATTTTTTGTATTATTATTTTTTACTACAATAAATGAATCTTACCTTTCTTGTATATTTTCAAATAAAATATGTATGTATATATAACAATTAAAATACTACCAACCGCAGCGAATAATTGGTCTAAAGCGAAAATTCTATCATTTGGCGGCCATCTTGGATTTTGAAAAACGTACCATGATTTCAGCCAGTCACCTAGTCTAACACTTCAGCCATTCCTCTAAACACTTTTGGTGAAATTACGAGGGGACATTTTTTGGACACAAATTTCCCCAGATACTAGACTAGCTGTAAAGTATTTAATTAACATTTCCTGGTCCGACAAGTTCGATTTAGAGTTCAGAACAAATCACGGTTTAACTCCCGTAACTATTCTTTCAAGAGTGTTGACATTTCCTTTCTATAATAGTGTCATTTTATTATTTCTTCACTTTTATTTATTTAGTTAGTTTTTTGTTTATTTAGGTGTAACGCTTTTCTTGTTGAACATATGCAGTTGGTGGGTATATAAGACAGTTGTTATTTAAGAAATGATATTAATCCTGACCAAACACCGAATTGGTTTGTTTGTTTATTTTTGGTTTATCGCCGTAATTCAACAGAATTTCAGTTACGTATGTGCGGGCAGTTAACCTAACCTATCAAGTGTTCCTGGATTCTGTATTAGTACAAACCTGTTCTCCGCAAGTAACTGCCAACATCCTTAAATAAATCAGAAGTGGAGGACGAATGATTTCAGAGAAAATGTTAGGTGTAGTGTTCTTCATATCTAGATGTAAACGTGATTCATCTTACACTATAAAAGCAGTTTGACCCTACATTACTTATATACATTTTTAAGATCAAGATAGTAAATCAGCATAATTTTATATTTCCTTAAAAATAAAATAATGTTGTATCCATCAAGCATTTACGGCTCTTAAATCGACTGATTAAATAAAACTCTATTAAAAGCTTGATAGCTTTTGTTTCATCTTTCAGTGTTGAGTGACTTATGAAAATATTTCTTGGTTAACGGTCATCAGAGACGAGGACATGATGTATTATAAACCGCAGTTGCTCTGAATGCACTTAAGCAACCCGTAGCTCGCAAAAGACAGTTTGTCTGTAATGTAGTAGTATAGATGAATTTTAGACTAGATCATAATTGGGAAAAAAGCATTTACTATGTATTGTACCTCCAATCCACTCACTTTGAAAACAATGAAAGAAAATAGAAAAGTCTGATAAAGATAAATCGTCATGAAAGTTTCACCTATAAACTTTTCGTAAAGGTGGAACATGAGCTCAGGTGTTTCTATGATAATTGATTGCAATCATTCTATGCAACTTCTCCATTCGCCGTTAGTAAATATAAGAATTTCCAGCCTTAAATTTGTCTATAAGCACGAACAGACAGTCGGAATAATATTTTATTCTGTCATACGGTCTCTTTGGGTATTTAAAAAACTACATAGTTTATCACAGTGAATATTGCTTTAGATTTCAGTGTTGCTTATCTTATGACAACGTAACATGTCCTGGTTAAAACTCACAAGGGCCGGATTAGGCCATGTGGTTAATTGAAACCTTAGGCTTTAAAAGCCTAATACGTTATCGCTCAGAGTGAGAAAACAGATTCAAATATAGATACATATTTTGCTGATTTTAAATGTAATTGATGACATACAAATAATATGTACACGATGCATACGTACTGTAACGAAATGTTTCGCAAGTGTGTAGATCACGCTAATATCTTACTTACACATGAAAGTTATGTACCGACTATTTGCTGACACCGCAATTATTCCTGACTAAGGCGTTCTTTATATGCAGTAAATTAGTTTTAACTCTTAAAACTACTATGATACTTTCCACTTGAAGCAATTCTTACCATTGTCTGCACTTTCGAAACGTATTATTTCTTTCTCTAAGACAACATCAAAGTGATTTAGCATGTCTGGAACAAGAGTGCTAACCTGCACTTCCCTTAATAAATCAAAATTGATTGATTTGTTTCAGAGAGTATCGTTTGAGATGCCCAACATGTAACGAGTAAGATTTCTTAATTAGGAATCTGCCCTTTCAGGATTCTTCATCTCAAACTTCTCTATAATTAATATGAATTATGCATTTACCAATTACACGTACAAAAATGAAGACAAAGTCAAATACGGGAATAATTCACTCCTGCTAAAATTAAGTGTTGATAAAACAAATGAATTATTAGGTTTGTTTTTACGACTAATAGCGTAATTCGGCTACTACATCGCCAGCCACTTATCATGTCTGGTCCCAACATATGTCATTGAAGGGTCACTTGTAGGTCTGTATTTCCGTTTGTGTTATGCTTATACAAAAGTTATGTTTAAATGCTTCAGAGAAAATGTTTATATCTTAACTTGAGACAATTCGTTTACAACGAATACATTCTGATCTTTGAAGTGTTTTTATTTCCTTAGTCGATTTATGAATATTGGCCAAGATACAATATGAATTTAGCTTCGAATAAAATTTATGAAAAATAAGAGTTTCCGCAATTACATGGCTTTCAATTAGAATGTTCTTTCTCATTTAGCAACCCTCTTGACTATATTAAATGAAGACATGCCTTGATTCTTGAGTAAATAGTTACTTTTATGTTTGGGGTAAACGATTGTCCTTCGTGCTGATGGTACTGCGTCACAATGATTGGTATTCGATAAAATATTATATTTTAACATTGAACATTAATGAGAAAGATAAGTTATTTACTGACATACGTATATTAAAATCTTTTAGGCGTTAAATGGTTCCAAAGAGTGCCCTGAAATCAGCTTTAAATGTGTAGATCTCTAATTCTGCGAAATAAGAATAATGACTTTTACATTTTATTTCAATATGTTTATTTACGACTGCAAGAAGTTTCATTGGTTGCATTATATGCTCACAGGGGATTTTTTCATAAACTTTATTTGAGCCGCACCATGAGAAAACCCGCATCTGCGCAGTCTGGTCAGGGTCCATGCTGTTTGCTTTCAAAGCCTATTGCAATTAGAGAAACCGTTAGCGAACAGCATGGATCCTGACCAGACTGCGCGGATGCATGCTGGTCGAAAATGCACTATGTTGGGTTTCTCATGGTGCGGCTAATTTATTAACATCTACATTGCAGAAAACATTCTATTCGAGAAAATGTCAAAGCGTAGCTTTCTTATATACTCCCATTATAAAAACATACATGAAGTCAACATTTTTAAATTAGTCTAGCGAAACCTTCAAGCAATTTCATTCATATTTGCAAAATAAAGTATATTCTAAAGTTTTGAATGATCGAGGTCTAATAAAATTATACATGTACATTGTAGAAAAAAACTTTTGATCGGAAAGTGCATAACCTGTATGTCTAATGAAAAATAAAGTTATTCGATCGTAGACAGATAAAAGGATCATGAACGGGTAGAGCAAACGCATTTGCACTTGCAGTCAGATTTTCTAAAGATAATGTTTAAGCTTCAATGGCCGTTAAACATAATTGTCGACATCCATTCATGCGCTTCATCAAAATTGTTCATCAAACATTATAAAACAAATTAGAGACTGCGTGCAAATGCAAACAGGAAATGAAGCTGCTTTCACTTGTTTTCACTTTTTAATATTTATTGATTCATTTAATGTTATTTTCGTTTGATGAGTATTCACAAATGGGTAATATTGGTTCTATATCATTCACCCGAATAGATTTCAACATTGCAACTTTCCTCTTTTTTCAGA
Organism: Mercenaria mercenaria; assembly: GCF_021730395.1. Taxonomy (NCBI): domain Eukaryota; kingdom Metazoa; phylum Mollusca; class Bivalvia; order Venerida; family Veneridae; genus Mercenaria; species Mercenaria mercenaria. The sequence goes on along the minus strand of NC_069367.1, from coordinate 52,108,109 downwards.
TTAACATCAAATGCGCATAGATCAAAGTGCTTATTCAAGTTAAATAAAACAATGGAAACCCACAGGTCGCCCAACACGACATTACACACGTTATAAGTACCAAAATGTAATTTGCATGTATTCATACGACGGTGCACTTGAAACATTCAATAATGCACAGAGCGTAATACCCCAGTCACACATACGGCGCGGATAGCTACGTCTAGCTACGGATAGAAACATAGTAATCCGTATCAATCCGTACCTGAGCCGTACGAATTGGTACGAATTAATACGGATTACTACTTTAAGGTACGGCTCAGGTACGGATCGATACGGATTGCTACGTTTCTATCCGTGGCTAGACGTAGCTATCCGCGCCGTATGTGTGACAGGTGTTTAATTCCATGAAAAGCGGCGTATGGTCCCAAGACAAAATAATGGCTGTGCCCTAAACGAGAAAAAAAATAGGCAGAACTAAACAAACGGGATCTGTGGTTATGGAACTCTTTGCTCTGAATCAGATCGAGAGCTACTAATGCCAGTGTATGTAGAAGTAAACATAAACGTTTGTCTAATGTACCAGTCTATCTGCTAGGAAGAACTTGAGATGCTGCATGTCCCTCTATGTTATCCAAGTAATACAGAATTTTAGACATTTTATCAGTTGACAAAATTTGAAACATCAGGATTATTCACTTACACAGACAGAATGAGTTAGATCAGGAAAACAACTTAGTTGTACAAAAACACTTGCAATTACGATTGTGTTGTGAAGTTGTTCTGAATCAGCAGATGAGGGTCCAGAACGGTATCTCAATTAAACTAGTTCTATGAGTGATTGAAATCAGCATACATAATGTTTCTATCAACTTAGGCAACTTCAATAGAGGTCCAGTCCTTTTGGCAACAATTTCTCCCATCGTTATTGCAACTTAATATGTCTGTTGCATTCGGCACTACTGACAACAAATAACTGTAAAACCGTAACAATCTGGACTTACAGTACATGCACATAAAAAGTTTCTCATACGTAGCCTCCATCAAATGATATGTGTTGGAGGCAGTACAGGGTCACTACATAACGTTTACTACACCGGTGACTTCTTTATACGGATGTCAAGGACTGCTTTATCTGTTCTACGTAGAGTTTCTTGCCCTTTAAGCTATTACAGATATTATATGCCTGCGAAAGACAGGGTTTTCCTCAAAGCAGAGAGACAGCGTGAAATGGAAAACCGAGAATGAGCGATGTTTTTATCCGTGCTGTCCGGCTGGTTTGGAAAACATCTGCCTTACTCGGGCAGACATTGTAGATCATTTTTCCTGCCTAACATTAATACTATAGAAATGGCCCAAACGTAATGACACCGTATTTTGACGTCAGTATGCGAACGTTTAGTTTATTATTTCCCTATGGAAAACTAGGGAAAAGATAAGGTAATCTAATACCCGGAAAACCTTGTTTTCCCCGTTAGGTGAGCAAGTAAAAAGAGTCTGTACATGTGAAGGTTTGCAAAATATTGAGGCTAATCACGCGAATAATGTTAATTGGATGCATCGCAAAAAGCTTAGTAAAAAAAAAACAAAGACAAAACACTTAAGTGAAAAGTAATCATGTTTTTCGAAAAGAGGCCAACTTGGAATGATTAGTTTTCAATGTTTTTCACTGCATGGTAGAAAGTAATGTTTTAATGCAGATTTGTAACGAGAGTTTTCATTATAGTGAGTAGGTTATAGGATAACGATGTTTCCTTTTGTGAAGAAAGCACCAAACTTTGTATTCAATTATTTTAAAGTATGCTGAATCCGAAAAAGGAGGAGACACGCAGTTTGCTAATCCCAATTAGCTTAAAATGAAGCCACAAAAAGGGACCTATATTTTATTTATTTTAATCATATATTTTTGAAAGCAATGTCCAAAAGGTTAATTAATAACCTAAATAAGTAACTATTATTCACATAATATTTATTTAGTTACATTTTATACACATTTAATATGTAGGGCACTGACAAATGACATAGATGAGGCCCTAAAAGGGGGGAAATTGTTTAAAAATTTCATTTACAGGATGACTTTATTTTTAAGTGTGAATATTATATCACTAGGTAAAGTTTAACAAAACTAATTTTAGTATTTAATTATACAAAAATATTATTTAACATTCTTTACATTTTGAGATTCATTAAGGGTACTATATAAAAACAAGAGGGCCAAGATGGCCCTAGGTCGCTCATCTGAGAAAAACACCATAACATTGTAAACATGTTTAATCTGGTGATTTCATGGAAACAAATATTCTGGCCAATTTTCATTAAAATTGGACCAAAAATGTGATCTCTTGACCTAGTGACCTAGTGACCTTTTGACTCCAGATGACCCATATTCAAGCTCGACCTAGATTTTATCGAGGTAATCATTCTGACCAAAATTCATAAAATCAATTGAAAAATACAGCTTCTATTTCATACACAAGTTTTTTCTTTGATTTGACCTAGTGACCTAGTTTTTTATCCCAGATGACCCATATTCGAATTTGACCTAGATTCCATCAAGGCAATCATTCTGATCAAATTTCATAAAGATAAATTGACAAATACAGCCTCTATCGTAACACAAGGGTTTTTTTATTTGACCTAGTGACCTAATTTTTGACCCCAGATGACTCATTTTCGAACTTGGCCTAGATTTTATCAAGGTTATCATTCTGACCAAAATTCATAAAGATCAATTGAACAAGAGCTCGTCGAACACGAAATGCCCCCCTTGATGCATTTAGTAATTGCACAAGGAACAAAAATTATATGCACACTGTAAATAAGTATATGTAAACCATGTGATCCACAGGGCGGAGCCATATTTGACCCTTGGGGAATAATTTGAATAATCTTAGTAGAGGATCACTAGATGATGTCATATACAAAATATCAAAGCCCTAGGCCCTGTGGTTTTGGACAAGAGGTTTTTCAAAGTTTTTTCCTATATAAGGCTATATAAACCATGTGACCCTAGGGGTGGGGCCATATTTGACCCCAGGAAAATAATCTGAACAATCTTGGTAGAGGACAACTAGACTTTGCTACATACCAAATATCAAAGCCCCAGGCCCTATGGTTTTGGACAAGAAGATCAGAAACCATTTAACTGTTCCTGGCCAATGTGACCTTGACCTTTGACCTAATGACCTCAAAATCAATTGGAGTCACCTGCTGGTCATGACCAACCTCCCTATCAACTTTCGTGATCCTAGGCCTAAGCGTTCTTGAGTTATCATCCGGAAACTGTTTTATTGTTCAGGGTCACTGTGACCTTGACCTTTAACATACTGACCTCAAAATCAATAGGGGTCATCTGCTGGTCATGGCCAACCTAACTATCAATTTTCCTGACACTAGGCCCAAGCGTTCTTGAGTTATTGCCTGGAAACCATTTAACTGTTCCTGGTCACTGTGACATTGACCTTTGACATACTGACCTCAAAATCAATAGGGGTCACCTGCTGGTCATGACCAACCTCCCTATCAACTTATGTGATCCTAGGCTTAAGCGTTCTTGAGTTATCATCCGGAAACTGTTTTCCTGTTCAGGGTCACTGTGACCTTGACCTTTAACATACTGACCTCAAAATCAATAGGGATCACCTGCTGGTCATGGCCAACCTCCATATAAACTTTCATGATCCTAGGCCCAAGTGTTCTTGAGTTATCATCCAGAAACCGTTTTACTATTCAGTGTCACTGTGACCTTGACCTTTGACATACAGACCTCAGAATCAATAGGGGTCAGCTACTGGTGATGACCAACCTCCCTATCAACTTTCATGATCCTAGGCCCAAGCGTTCTTGAGTTATCATCCGGAAACGGATAGGTCTACATTCCGACCGACATCTGCAAAACAATATGCCCCTCCTTTTTCAAAGGTGGGCATAAAAATACAGCTTCTATCACATACACACGGTTTTCCTTTGATTTGACCTAGTGACCTAGTTTTTATCCCAGATGACCCATATTCGAACTTGACCTAGAGTCTATCAAGGCAATCATTCTGACCAAATTCCATGAAGATCAATTGAAAAATGCAGTCTCTATCGTATACACAAAATTTTTCTTTGATTTGAACTAGTGACCTACTTTTTGACCCCAGATGACCCATATTCAAACTCAACCTAGATTTCATCAAGACAATCATTCTGACCAAAATTCATGAAAATCAATTGAAAAATACAGCCTCTATCGCATTCACCATTTTTTTCTATAATTTGACCTAGTGACCTTGTTTTTGACTCCAGATGACCCATATTCAAAATCAACCTAGACTTTATCATGGTTATTATTCTGACAAACTTTCATGAAGATCAGTTGAAAATTACAGCCTCTATCGCATACACAATGGTTTTCTTTGATTTAACCTAGTAACCTAGATTTTGATCTCAGATGACCCATTTTCGAACTCGGCCTAGATTTTATCAAGGTAATCATTCTGACAAAATTTCATGAAGATCAATTGAAAGGTACAGCCTCTATCACATACACAAGCTAAATGTTGACAGACGACGGACGACAGACAGACAGGCGACGGACATCTAGCGATCACAAAAACTCACCTGAGTATTGCTCAGGTGAGCTAACAAGTTGACATATACATTTGTGCGTACATACTCATGTAATTCATATAATCGATTTGACAGTACTTATACTGTACATGGGGTACCGATAGTTCGATTTCCCTATGAATATTATTAAGCATTCAAAAGAGCAGCTAAAGAAGGGGTTATTTTGTGTTTTTCTTGTATTTCAATATCTAATTTAAATGCAGTCATGTATAACGTATTATACAAAACATAATTTATATGTTTTTCAAGACAACTAATGACTTCAAGCTAATGCATACGGTCATCCTAATACATTGTTGTATTTATGTTGCTAATTTATACTATATTCAATACTAATTTAGTTGAATTTGATTTTTAGAATCATTCTTTCTTGAAGAGAGCACTTGTATTGTATGATAGATTAACCTTTGTACGGTTTGAACCAACAACATTCCTATTGATCGGACAACACCTTTACCACTAGACGGTCTCTGTTACTGAACCCCTCCACATAGCTTATAAGTTATAACTATAAACATTTGCAGTGATTCACTGTAGACGCTCCAAGAACGCAAATAGTTACGTATAAAAACTTGTTTAAGATGAAATTATGATACAGAAATAAAGAAGGTCGTGCCAAATAGAGTTCAAGATATAATTTTTATAAGTAAAAGACTACTCGATTAGTTTATAAACAATGTCTCCTTAAAATATACTGAGCTACAGTTATCTGGCATGTTAAGCCTTTTGACAAATAATGAAATAGTGTATTTTCTGTCTTGGGTTTCAAATCTGCCTAAATAATGATATCATGTATCTGATAAAGAAATGATCATTCAGAACATTGTACATGTGGGTCAGAGTTGAGTATACTCTGCATCTCGGTATAGCCGATGGAGCTCATTCAGCATGGGTAAAATGACTATTGCAGGCCGTCCTAGTTATAATCATAGCTGATATGTGCTCTTTTTCCAATACAGTGTTAGGAATACCTCTCAGTAGCGCAATTGTAAGTCCTAGAATAATTGCTTGTTTAGGGTAATGTCCCAAGCATTTTTCATTAACTTACAGAAGTTGAAAGAAAAGTTACGATCAGGTTACCCTAAACAAACAACTTTTAATTTTAGGCGTAACAACCCTTTCAATATTTAACTAAAACTGTAATAGGTTTGTCTATTTCAGTCTCTAGCACACATGTAGTATACAGCATCGGCTTGATACATCTATATCTGCCTTTGTATGTATTCCTATAGTTACATTGATGAGTTTCCTCCAACTTATAGCAGCTAATTATGAAGCGTATTACATAATCAAAGCCAAGTACCAGTTCTCTTGACCATTTCCAGTCGACAGGATTAGCAATGTCAATGTATGCTATAAATGCCTGTTTATAACCTGCTTGATACAATGTTATTTGCACTCTTAAGGGGTTGCTTTTAATACGTCCAATTGCTTAAGAAAATATATTCTCTGGCCTTGCAAACATATTGAGACAGTATCACAACCAGATAATGCATTATAAAGAATGTTAACTTTAAGTCTACGTTCTTGGATGTGTTGGATTTTTATCCTTGTTTTTTTATGCCTAAAACACGGCTTACTACGGAATTAGTCAGCATATACCAGAACTGTTTTGAACGGCCAACTTAAGCTACGGCTAACCACTAGCAAACTTATTTACTATAGAAAATAACAGTGTGTATTAGTGTTGGTTGCTCGTAACATTATCTCTTTGTGGTTTTGTTTTATGCATCTGCAGCAAACACATGTATACGTACCATGTCGCATACAAGTTAGAGCACCACATGTTGTAATTTCAAACTATTGGAACAATACAACATGGTCATGTTATAAACAAAGGTATCAAGCTGTAAGTCAGTAAATTGTGTCAGATAAAATTCTAGTTTCTAAGGGAAATAGACAGCATGAAAACATCTAAATTACCTCATATTGGCATTTCTAATATTTATAAGCCATGTTTGGGGAGAGACATTAAGCATACTAAATAGCTGGCCTCCTTTATTCTAGATAAAATTGACATATTTCAAATGGCTACAACACAGAGTAGGACCCATTTTAAATGTCTGTAGCTTACTTTTTTACATTTTCTAAACGAATATTGTCAGTGCTGAATAAGAACATCAAAAGAGGATTGCGGGTAATGTACTTCAGTCAAACAAACCAACTACAATATCAAGTAAAAATGATACCCCAAATTGTACGACCTACATTTCAATTAACAGATCTGTCATGCTATCATATTATTGCGGAAATGCTTTCTATATGCCAAGGATAGATCTGTTATGTAATTTCAGCAAACAAAATGTAAAAAAGGAAGTAAAAAAGCTTTACAGAGCAAAGAAGGAGGACTGAGGACTCTTTGAATGCGCCATTTTGTGACTACCATGATTTTTTTCCGCGCCAGCTTTCTATTCAGTGTCGGTATACCTTACTTGTGACCCTTGCATTGCTTAATTCTGTTAAATCTGGATTGACCAGTAAGGACACTTGACTTTCATTAACATGTACACATCACAGAACCAATTAAATGCCAGTGCAATAACACATTCATGTATAAGAAATATAAATTTGTCAAACAAATGTATAAGAGAAGTGCTGGGAAACCTATTACAATTCCTGGATATATATTAAAAGGGTGTAAATATCAGTTTCGTTTATGTCATGTGTATTTGGATGAGTCGTTCGATTTGAAAACATGATCACGTCATATACATATAACATACAAAAATGATCTATTGAAGGGTCTCTCTTTTTTATATAAATCTATTGTCCCTAATAATTACAGATATAAAGGTAACCTCGTGGACCTAAACATGTGAATATGTTTTACTTTTTTGATATGTTATACATAAGATCCATGAATTCTGTTTCTTTACTTATGTTAAGTTCAGTAATATGATATTTTTTTTTAATTTAACGATTGAAATAAATTAATTTACCCTTAAACTGCGATTTTTAACAATTTCCCCTTTAAGGACCTCATATTAATTTTCCTGAGTCTTCTATATTGAATTTGTATAAAATGTAATTGAACAAATTTTGTGTCTAAGGTTATAATTGGTTAAGGTAATTAATTAACATTTTTAAAACTGTTCTAGATATATTTAATTGAAATAAATAAAAGGTAGTTCCCCTTTTGGGCCTCATGTTTTGGTCTATCTAAGCCTACAAATCGTATATGTAGTCCATTTCTGATCCAGTATACTTTATAATACTTAAATTCAAACTTTCATGCTTTCTTCATAAGAAACATCTTTTTATACACAGTTGTGAAATCAAACATACAGTAAAATAAGATTACCTCCCTTTTTAGTATGTATCTTGAGAAATAAGAGTAGTCAGAAGTAAAATTTGTATTTGTCAATACCAAATGATTGTTTGTCTATGCTAGTGATATGTTATTCATGTTTAGATCATATGAAACATTACTTTATAGATAAATTTCAGTTTAAAGGAAAATTATTTTTTTCCAAGACATTTTCACCTCCCTTTTTTAAACTGATTTAAAAGGAGGTTCCATCATGGCAGATATATCGTGTCTCCTCCTCTTGTAGGATTTCGGATACCTTAAAGTAATTTCATGCAAAATTTGGTGCTTTCTTCACAAACGGGAACATCTTTGCCATTTTTGTTCCATATCTTACTCGCTATTATGGATTCCCATGTTACTAATACATGGCGGCAAGTCTACCTTTTGTATTTAAGTTAGCAATATGTATAAATGTAACTCAGACTCATTGACAGTTTCCTATGTATCAATTTATTGTCGCCCAGTCTGCCTATCATTTTAACTAGAGACCATATGTCGCTTTTCATGGAATTTCACTGTGGTTTTAATTGAAGGTTCCATGTACACCGCCGTATGAAAATGAAGACATGTCTCAACTACCGTCCATGCACAGGATCAAATAAAGGAAAATGGAAGCTCCACAGGTCGCTCAACACGACAAAAACGAAAATGTTGCAGGCCCGGTTTGATTGAGCCTGTTCATGGACGGTAGTGGAAATGCATGCTACCGTCCACGCCCTCTAGCCCCGGGTCGAGCAGAACTCAACATTTACACATGCTAAAAGTACAAAAAGCAATTTAGAGACATCCGCGGATGTATTCAGTCGAGCCCACAGCATATTTTGTCGTGTTGGGCGTCCTTGGAGTTTCCACTACGTCAATGACACAATGTTTATTTTTGAAAAGGTTTGATATTTCAGTAAGATCTACAGATTAATTTTACATTTTGATGTGGAGGGGCTTTCACATTCTTCTAGAAGTCAAGTATTTTTTATATCTTTCGTTAAATTAATTTTTTACAAGAATTTCCGTCTACATGTTATTTGCATTTCTTCCGTGTTTGAAATAGGCGAGTCTGGATATCACATATGTTGCATTGTTCTCGAAAACATGAAATAAAATGATACAACAAGTTACAATTTAATGTCCAGTAATTGCAGTTAGACATTTATTAAGACTGAAAAATGAGACAGGCCAATTCAAAGAACTATAACAATATCAATTGGACAAATAACAATACTAAAATCAAATAATTGCGATCAATCTGTCTTTGCATCTTCCGTCTGAGATTAGAACAAATCATCATAGGATTGACCAAAAATGATACTGCCTGGTATTCAAGGGCTTGAAAGTGCATTTAATTGATACTGGAATCTCCTGCAAACTTTACAAGTCTAAATGACCAAATAATTAGTCGGGATAAAGTTTTCCTCTGTACTATGCTAACTTTGGAGACTATATAAAGAAGACATGTCAGAAAGATAAATTTGACAATGAGAATAAATATGTAAAAAGACCCTCTGGAAGCATAAAACGAAACAAAGCAAAATCATAGCAGACTCGGCTTGAGTGAGTCTGTTCATGAGAGGTAATTGATTGTGCAACACCCCTCATGCACACCTCTCCCCCAGCACCAGCTTAAGCTGGTCTGTATAACAGAAAATTTAAATAACTTCAAAAAACAAATATATAACAACACTGAGTACAAGTTCGGGTCGCCAAACGGGACTTAAAGACTGTCGTTGTGATAGTTAATAAAATCTGTAAGCAAATCCATTGTAAGCATAGAACGTAACCAAGGAAAATAACAGCAGACTCGGCTTGACTGAAACCTTTTTCGACTATTATGGAGCTGTCATTTTAACAACATGTCTCGTTTACTTTTTATCTCGCGAGCATGTATTATTAAGGATTTATTTCAGAATGATTTAATTTATTGGAAATAAAAAGAAAGCAAGGCATGTGATATAATCTGCCAATGTTATGATCAATATCTGTGTATACATAATACATGGAATGTGTATACTGATAGTAATAAAACTAATTTACGATGAAATACGATATATCTGCCTGCTCCGCAATTTTCCAGGACCTAGACTTTCACTGTAGACATTCAATCAGAGTTAACTCTCAACATTTCCGTGAAATTAATTCTTATGCCTGCCGTGCCATTATTTCGGCTTTACGAAAACATTGGAGACGTGCTAATGTAATTATCCATCGGAATGTAGAAGTCGTACATGTTGTTGGAAAGTCTCATATTTACTTCAGTTTGAACCTGCGCACATTCAAGTTTTAAAGTATAATCGTTAAGCAATAGAGAGCTGATATATAACAGATCATTCTTTCAATGTAACTAATAAGAAGAATATCTTCTTTTTGTCAAGAAACAGTTTAAATATACTTGAACATCTTGCTTTTGTACTAACAAAAACTCTTATGAGCTTTATAATGCTTAAAATAAAATGAATCAAATTGCTTTAAAAAGTACCCTAACATTTATAATCAACTATTTTGATATGCTTGATATAAATACAAATACATGGCATTTATATAGCGCAAAAATTATGAAATATTCTATTGCGGTTTACAATTACATAACACACATTTAACATATATACATATATACATACAAAATATGAACAGGATTCTAGAACTTAGATTTAAAGATTTGGACATGTATAAATACTATTTTACACCACTTCTGATATTTTGTATTTTAACAAGACTACACTCATTGTTCATGAAACTGCCTAAATAAATGTGTTTTCAGTTTTGATCTTAAGCTGGCTTCAGACTGAATGTTTTTCAGATAGCTAGGCAGATCGTTCCACCATTTGGGACAAACGAATGCCATAGATCTGTCTGCTAATTTTGTTCGCAGTCTAGGGATGTTAAAGTTAGTGTCACTTTGTGAGCGAAGTCTGTATCGTTGTCGAGTAGGTACAAACATTTCCCTCAGATATATTGGAGCTGTACCACTGATGACACGGAAGACTGTTACTAAAACTTTGAACATGACTCTAGCCTTAACTGGAAGCCAGTGTAATTCTTTCAGAAGTTCGGTACTTTGTTTTTCATAGGAAGCATTCTTGACTACTCTAGCGGCATGATTTTGGACTCGCTGTAGTTTATTGATTTGGTAGGCTGGAATTTCTGTAAATAAACTGTTGCAGAAGTCAATGTGAGAATGAACCAGTCCATGCACTAATGATTCAGTTGACTTTTGTGTGAGATGTTTCCGTATAGCCCTAAGGTTTCGTAACTGCACATGAGCTATCTGACACTTTTTCTGAATGTGATGGTCAAAGTTGAGTGTACCAAGGAACTGTCGGTCTACACAGAATAGTTCTTTCCTTTAGAGGGGCATGTTTCTGAACAATGTCGGACGTGATTCTAGTGAACTCAGACACAAGATCATTGACATTGGACGAGTTCACTACAATGTTATTTAATTGACCGAATTCTGATTGTAATATGTCACTGGATACAGATTTCCAATTGCGAGATTTGATTTCTTTCCTGATCAAGTGAGGGCGACAGTGTTAAATGTTACAACTAACAAAGCAGTGGTCAGAGATGTAATAGTCTGGCAAAGGTTCTGTGACATTCACACGTTTGTCTTCTAGCTTTGTGATCATCAGGTCAAGAATATGACCACCAGAATGAGTAGGAGCATTGACATGTTGAACCAGTCCAAAAGTTCTCAAACACTGCTGAAATTGTTTTGTGTAGCAGTCTGACTTATTACCCATGTGGATGTTAAAGTCACCTAATAGCACCAGAGACTCGGATCGTGTCGTTATTTGTTCAAGAAACTCAGTGAATTCTGTCATAAACATAGCCTGAGTTATTGGGTGTCTCTCTGAATATGGCGGTCTATATATACCAAAGATGTAGAGGGTGAATGATTGACTACGTACTTTCCATTCAGCACATTCAAAGAAAGGACTGAAAGGTTTCTGCTGGGTATCTTGACACTTTGAGATTGTTTCTGTATAACAGGGCAAGTCCTCCACCTTTACAGTCGGGTCTCGGGACACCATCAAAGCAGTAACCATCCTGAGACCATTCTCCCCTGACAACGTCATCACAATCCGGCTGTAGCCAGGTTTCAGTGATCACACAGAGGTATATACCCTCCTCTAATATGTGCTGGAGAAGGTCAGCAGACATTACTCGCACAGACCTTATGTTCACAGTTGAACGTTTCAGTTGTTTCTTTCTTTAGACATTCAATAAAAATAAATGATCTAGTTTAATTTGGATCAAATTTGTCAAGTGAATATCAGCTTTAGATTTTATCCCCGGGCGACCAGCTCGTTTACCTCAGTATTTCAAAAGATTATACTTTTTCAACATAGCTAATGTTTCTTTATTCGGTATTGTATACCTCCTAGGCACATCTCTATAATCCAGTAATGTGTCTCTACTGTATTGTCTACCTGTACACGGATTAGCCATAATTTCAAGTGAGATGTTGTTCACCAAAACTGACTGAAATTATTGAAACGTTACTCCAATATTTGTCAAATTACGATTGTCTTACATCAAAGTTATTCGTAAATCCAATGATAATTATATAGAGATATATCAAAGTCACATGTACATTACGAGCTGGCTGCGGCATATTCAAATGCCAGAAACGTTTTCTTTCATCAAACTAAATGAAACGGACGATTTATTAAAAATACAAACATATAGCAAAGCTAAAAGTCAGTCGATATCGTTGTGTTCGAAAAGAGGCATCATGGGTAGTACTACAATTAATTTTCATTATGATATACGGTATTCTGTTTGCTTATTAAATGAAATGAATTGTATTGAAAAGAAACTATGAACACAGTAAGGCTGAATATTATCGTGTGGCTCCAAAACCTGCCTCAGAGGGACATTTATTTCATTCTTTTCTACTGCATGACAGTAAATTAATGTTTTACATTCTAATTAGAAATTATTTTATACTCATTTAACTAAACAGCTTTTACATGCTTGTAATTTGTATCTTTTTTCATAATGTTTCCCCATGTTGACTTTGGATTGTGTGATTGGTGGTGTTTCTGACAGCGGAGTTAGCTATAATTGTTCCACTGCCCATTATACTTTAGAAGGGAATTCTTATAGATTTCCTGAAAAAACGATCTTCAAAATTCAAAACTCAATTTTTTAGGGAAGCAAACAATACGGTATTTGCTGGTAAATGCAAATAAATAAAAGAAAACATTTTTTTCAAAGAGGAACAAATAGAGGTATGAGAATCGAACCCGCAAAATGGATATTTGGAATTATTTAGATTGACATTTGTTTCTGTTCTACCAACTGCACTATTCAGGAATTGAATTTGTTTTTATGCCCCCGAAGGGAGGCATATAGTTTTTGAACCGTCTGTCGGTCTGTCGGTCTGTCAGTCTGTCTGTCGGTCTGTCAGTCTGTCCGCAATTTTCGTGTCCGGTCCATATCTTTGTCATCGATAGATGGATTTTCAAATAACTTGGCATGAATGTGATCCACAGTAAGACGACGTGTCGCGCGCAAGACCCAGGCCCGTAGCTCAAAGGTCAAGGTCACACTTAGACATTAAAGGATAATGCATTGATGGGCGTGTCCGGTCCATATCTTTGTCATCGATGGATGGATTTTCAAATAACTTGGCATGATTGTGTACCACAGTAAGACGACGTGTCGCGCGCAAGACCCAGGTCCGTAGCTCAAAGGTCAAGGTCACACTTAGACGTTAAAGGATAGTGCATTGATGGGCGTGTCCGGTCCATATCTTTGTCATCGATGGATGGATTTTCAAATAACTTGGCATGAATGTGTACCACAGTAAGACGACGTGTCGCGCGCAAGACCCAGGTCCGTAGCTCAAAGGTCAAGGTCACACTTAGACATTAAAGGTCATTTTTCATGATAGTGCATTGATGGGCGTGTCCGGTCCATATCATTGTCATTCATGCATGGATTTTAAAATAACTACGCATGAATGTGTGAAACAGTAAGACGACGTGTCGCGCGCAAGACCCAGCTCCGTAGGTCAAAGGTCCTAAACTCTAACATCGGCCATAACTATTCATTCAAAGTGCCATCGGGGGCATGTGTCATCCTATGGAGACAGCTCTTGTTGCTACTAGTTACGATCCACATAGCATAACTCTATTCATAAGATTTATAGTGTTTACGTATGTGTTATGTCAATTAACTTAAATGTACTTCTGTTGTATTTTGTGTACAACTAGAAAATGCTGCAGTAACTGGATGGATATACATGTGTTTTAAATGGGAAGTCTAGCATAATTAACAGAACAAAAAAAATTGATAACTGACTATAATTATACTGTGATGAGGACCATATCGAACCGTTTTCAGGTGAAACGTGTAAATGTCCTTTTATATATATTTATGAAGAACGTGCGATAATAAATATCTAATGAGTAAATAAGGCCATGAAATGACAATGCTGTGAAAACCGAAAACCAACGAAAAGTCGGAGTAAGGAAATGGAAATTTATTTCCTCTGCCTACTCTATGCTCTAGAAATATTTCAAAAATCACCGTAACGTTACGGGTGATATCTTCAATTGGAAGTCTTCTATTTCGTAAGCCTGTGAAACGTTATGATGTCGTTTTTGTTACGCACGTTGAATGTCCGAGCTTCGTTAAATTTCATGTTTCAATGAAACTTCACACAGTCGTAAGTAAACATATATCTATAATATTATAATATCAGGTTTCAAGGTTAAGTGTTCTTGCCGTTAGTTACCGTTAAAAAGTTACCCAAGACCTAAATTTTCGCATCAGGATCTAGAAAAAGTGTTAGACTTTTTACCTGCATACTGTGTTTTATAGAAATACTTCCTTTGTAGCACTCTTTCTTACAGAAGCGTATTATTAGATTAAAGCACGAGGAGAAATTAACGTCAGTTTACATAACGGTTACAATGACACAAAAATAACGTTCCGGTTCAGTTTTATCAAGGTATTGATTTTTATCGCATTTTACATAAAAAGTATAAAATCAATGCACGAATCGTTGGATTTCAATAACAGTACGGGAGTTATCTGGCATGGGGTGCCAGATGGGATTTTCTGGCATGAATATACTCACAGAAAACGCCATTCTGGCGTGCAAGAAGTTTAAATCTGAAAGGTCTGTCAAAATCAAAACATTTTTATTCCTCCCAAGACATTTACTAATCAACTAAAAATAAAGGGAAGGAGAAAACACTTTGGAAGCACTGAGCAGAGAAAACGCAATCAGAACCACACATCGTAAATTAGGCAAATCACAATTAAAGACAGAAGTGAAATGTTTCAGCAGATGGATTGCTTCAAATATCCATCCACAAGTACATTTCAATTACTCGAAAATTATATAATGTCGGGGGAAAAGTTGGTGATGCGTTAAAAGACAGAACGGTATTATTTTGTTCCTGCCTTATCTTATATTTTCATCTGCACGGACTCAGTTACTTGAAATGAGATGACACCAGAAGTATATCAAACACGCCTGACGTATACGGTAAATGTGTTATCTATAGCTGAAATGTGATAACACGCACATTTCCATATAGACAAATAAAGACAAATTATGAGACGCGTTTATATACTAATGGAAAGAAGCAGAAATACGTAAACTTGATTTGTAAAACACAATTTAAGACAGAAGTGAAATGTTACAGCAGACGGGTTGCTTCAAATATCCATCAACAAGCACATTTTAATTATTCAAAAAATATACAAGTCCGGGGAAAATCGGGGATTGGTTAAAAGACGGAAGGGTATGATTTTGTTCCTGCCTTGTCTTATATTTTTGTCTGCACGGACTCAATTACTTCTCAGACATATTTCATACCCGCCTGACGTATACTGCAAATGTGTAACCTATAACTGAAATGTGATAACACGCACATTTCCATACAGACAAATAAAGACAAATCATGAGACGCATTTATAAACTAATGGAAGGAAGCAGAAAATACGTGAACTTGATTTGCTTTAATTTTACATATGCTGCACACAGAATATTGGTTACAGATGATAAAATAATCGTCTACAAACAAAACACTATTGAATGTTATTTAAGCAACAGACACGCTTGTTCCCTCAAGACTAATGAAACAAGCCGAATAGACGTACTAATTACATATGCTTGAGATAAGGTAACTTCATTTGCCTCAACAGAAAATGTCACCAGATGCAATCTCCACAGGAAAGCATAGTGATAAAATCTGTTAGAAATACCCTGTGATTTGGAGGTAATGGAAAGTGCAACACCCCTCACGCTCCCTTGTTCAATTAACTGTGAACAGTTTTTTTCCTAATCAACAATGGATAGGAAGATGGTTCCTTGTTTGCATAATTTCTGGATTTTGTTAAATAATATTAGTATCCAGTTGTACTTTTGAAGACATTTCCTAGGTTTTCTTTCTAGGACACTTGTTTTAAAGATTTTACATTAATCTGCTTAAAAGTACTACATTTGTAAATCTATTTCAGCGGTCGTAAGGGTATGACACCGTGTCCTTTTAAGGGTACTGATTACATAAGTGCACGACCAAATTGAAATTTAAATTCCAATATCAGAAATAAGACTGAAGCAAACTGTGAATTAAAAATTTCTTGACAAATTGATTTGTTTTTAGTACACAGAGTATTAGATAACTGATGCTTACAATCATATAAATTCCAAAATTCACATTTCTTTAGGTAATTTTATTTCTGTGAACATGCTTTAATAGACTAAAATGTAACAAAAAAATGCACATTTGTTTCATTTATTTTTTGTAAAGGAGTCTCAGAACGTTTTTCTGTTTTTACATAAGTAGCTTATAACATATTGAACAGCTAAAAGCAAAATTTAAGGGTATCCACGATTTTTTTCAATTTTTAGATTAATGATTTGGATTTAGGCTCATTTTTACAAAAATAATTCATTGCTAGACAAAATATTTTTTTCAGTTGATGGCTCACGTGATGATCCTGTTTATTCTTCCCGTAAGTGAGTACACAGGGGTCACAACCCTCTATGTTTCACACAATAAAGTTCATGACATACATGATGATTTTTACAAATTACATATACACAAAGTATATAAACATGAGTTATTGAACCTCAAAACAATAAATTTAACTGTATTAGCAGAAAAAATTAGAGCTTGATAGATAAAAGCATTTTGGTATCTAATAATTAAGATAGTTTCAGTTTCAGTTTTTGTTTCTGTTGGGTTCAACGTCACACCGACACAACTATAGGTCATATGGCGACTATTCCAGCCTTTGATGTTGAAGGAAGACACAGGTGCTCCTCCTTGCATAATATCATCACGAGTGGGTACCTGGGTAGAACCACCGACCGTCTGTAAGCCAGATCGATGGATTTCTCTCATGAAAAAGTCAACGCCCCGATATAGGCTCGAACCCACATCGATGACGGGCAAGTGACTTGAAGTCAGCGACCTTAACCACTTGGCCACGAAGCCCCCATTTTAGATAAAAACTGACCTTTTCGCTTTTTATCCCTTAAACATTTTCAAGCCTAGTTTGTAGTGGTCGACAAATAGAGGTATATAAAAACAGTAGTTAGATCTTGGCTTTCGTAGATTTTTCCAAGTCGGATCACACTCGGCGCTTGCTCCGACCTAGCAAAATCCACTCGAGCCGAAAACAGCATCCCAGATCAAGCTATTATTATAATAACTTATTGTAATTAATTCAAGGGAGAATCAGTATGATACAGACCGGGAACTGCCCTTAATATTTTCGCAGTAACAACTGTTGGAATACCGTTGACTACAGACACATAAGACTAATATCTCAAATTTGAGAATTAAGCTACGACCATTCATAAGGACCTCTTCGTTTTGAAAGTTTTTGAAACGCAAACTTGATTTAGCATCATAGAAAATCTTTTTAAAATCATTAGATTTATTCTTTTCCATATTATAGATTAGTAAATATAATTTAGTGCTTGTTCGACTATACTTATATTGTGTGGGTGAACAGTGTGGCGTTATATATATTTGGTAAAAATATGTCAATATCTTTGATAATTGGAGAGCTCATTTATGGAATTTCTTTGATAATTCGAAACATTTGTTGATAAGAACATGTACACGCTTTTAACAATGTCATGTAGAATAAAGATATTATTGCATTCATTTTACGGCATCTACGAAATTTTAAAAAGTCGCAGAAATACAGATTTCCAGTGTTGGTTGACGGCTGGATATTATCATTTCCAGTTACTGATGGAGTGGTGAAAATTTGTTCTTGTTCTTGAATTGGTTCTGGGTCAGGGTATATTAAAGATGGTGCTGTCTGAGCTGGAGTTATCACGTCAGAGACAAATGGATAAATACGGTTTTGCAGTCAGCCTGACCGCTTCATATCTGCTGATGTTGACACCCGGATTGGAGTGCATGTATGCCTTACATTCGCGATTGTAGAAATGCTTCATTGGGCAAAAAATCCCGACATCCAGTGGTTAGGTGAGATGACTTGAGTGTGGAAGCAGTACAGACAAAACCACGGAGTGTTCCCTTGACCAGTTTGTGAAGGTCAATGGCAGGTGAGATTTGTGGCTATCATATAGTATCAGAGTGGTAGGTCTATCTGTCCCCTCGCTTAATCCAGCATGCTTTGTAGTGTCCTGTTAGATATGTCTCAAAGAGACGCCTGTTCACAAAACCACTCTCAGACATTCCACCAACTGTCCCTGGGGCAGCACCCTCTAGCAGGCTGTCATACCATCTTTTCCCGAAAAATATATAGAAAGGTAGAACATGGTTGCCCACAGTATTTGCACCACCTATTACAGTCACAGTCTTTGCTCTAGCTGAATTGACAGCTAGAGGCTTTGTGTCGGTTCCGCATACTATCTTTGGCGGTGTATGTTTAGTTCAGAACCCTGACTCATCAACATTGAATATTCTTCCAGGAGCATTCATTAGTACATTTTTTTGAAGTATAGTTCCCAACTATGAAATAATTAGTGATGGTCTCCTTGATAGCTGACTTGGCCCTAGATATTGTTAGTTTCAGGGGCTTCGCCACTTTCAGTTCATCCCACCTTCCAAGAAAGGAAAACATCCACAATGGCTAAACCCTTCCTTCCTTAATCCTCACTGTCTTCCCAAAGAGATCTGGCATAGTCAGCAGTCATATACTGTATATCAGTAATTGTGTATCCATATCCTACATTAGCCATGTACACAATATGGTCTACTAACTCCTTCTCCTCCACTTCAGTAAACAGTCTGGCCGCTCCTTGCTGGCACTCAAATGACATATTCCGTCTTGTCCTGTCTCTTAGGGTAACCCACTTATCTCTGTAAAATATTTATTGGGGAGAAGTCGTTCACAGCTTGCAAAATAATATAGAATACACACTGATGATAAATGTATGATCCTCAGTATAAAAAAAAACACCAAAATTTCTTTTACGTCAAACAAAGAAAGTATATCTTCAACCGTCTTTAAATTTCTAGATGTTTATTATACTAACAGTCTGCAACATACAGACAGATGATTAGCGAAATTACTGAACGTTAATGATAACACTTACCAACAACTGATAAATTTACCTTCTCAGCAGTAACGACATTGTATCTATTTTTACTTGACGTGACTGCTTTCTACCTAAAACATCACTTTAACTGTTTGGACAAATGTGTCAATGCCAAAGTGTAAGTACCTCCCTTTTCAACATGCTCGAATAAAAAACAGAACAGGATTTCTTTCTGTGCAATTTTATCTTTGGGGGCATTTGAATCGATATACTTCATCATCCCAAAATGTATATAAGTGAGACAACTTTTCATGAGTTATGAATAATCAGCATTAAGATATTTTACACTTAATTACAAATCAAGGGTATGTAGTTGTTTTAAGGTAGTTCTACACGTTTGATAAACCGGAAGTGTTGGCGTAACGTCATTTATCCGGAAAACGTAGAATAAAACCTGGATTCGGCGTACGGAAATGAAAATCATTTTATGACTTGATAGCAAACTGTGAGTAAATTTATTACAATGACACTGTTACTGTTTTTCTAAAGTTAAAATATGATATTAAGATATCTGACACGTTAAAATATTCAAAACCAATGTTTGAAATTAGCGTGGAAAGTGCTGTTCACTTCAATCGTGGTCAGATATCTCAAAAATAAGCACACGGACCTATACATTTTATTTCATCACATTATAGGCCATATGTTTATTTACAGCTGTGAGAAGTTTCTTAAAATTCTACATTATAGAAAAATTTCTGTTCGCGAAAATGTTATGAAAGTTATGATTTTCCCATAGACTTCCATTATGAAAAATAGCGTGAGGTCCAACTTTTTCAAATCAGTCTAGCAAAAAATCAAGCACACGACCCTATCTTTTTTATTTGCTGAATTTTCTAGGTATATTCTGAACTTTTGAAAAACAAGAGTGTAATCAAATTCTACATTACCCACTAGTTCTCAAATACAGATTTATTTGTTTGGTTTGATGCTGATGTTTGTCCTTACTTTTCCTGCTAAGCAGAAGTTTCAATATAATTGCCTTTGCCCGATAAGTACTTAAGATGCTTTCTTCCGATATTCTTACTGTAACCTTGAACACATTATCTTCATATTGTATGTGCACTTTCGTATCGACTGGTAGAAAATGTGACTTGGTGGACTTATGTTCAAACAGGCATTAGGCAGCCGTTAAGGGACAGTCGTGCTCACAGAGCTCTCATATACCCAACTTTTGTTTCCTTACAATGAAACGTTTTTACCTCAGGGTCATATATAACAATTAGTATTTATTAAAACGATGTACAAATATAGAACATACAGTTACGTACACGTGCATCGCACGCGGCATGACTGCGCATTAGGGCCTGCTCCGAAAGTAGAAGATCAATATTCCCGTATATATAATACATGACAGTTGTGCAATGATACACATCAGACCAATTTACGATGAGGTTAAATATTTCTGCTGACAAAACAGTGAGAGTAAGTTAGAGTAAACCATCACAGCAAATAAAATACTTTTCACTGGATTTAACTACATTCCAATCCTTGTCTTCTTTGACGAAATACATTATTCCATTTCTGACAGACAGCTTCAAAGTGATTTATCACTGTCTGTAACAAGACTTGCTTTTAAAAGTAAAAAAAAACTACTTTTTGTACAAATACATTATAAAACCTTCCATAAAACTCTAAAAGAACAATTATGAATTACATAAAACAGTTGCTAACTGAAATTAAGTCAATTAATTAAGACAAAAACAATTTTTGAGACTTGTAGCCAAATATATTAACAGAAACAAGATGGCATTCACTACAGTTACATGTGATGAAAATGTTTAAATTTAGTGTGGTAGTATCAAGTTATGACCCGATGGTGCTTGATTAAACAATATTTTTAGAGTTATTAAATATATGAAGAAATTGACTGAAGTAATATTATCACATAAAGAAACAGAGTTGATCGGAGCTTTATGATTTACAGACTTTTTAAGTGGCATATATGTTATTTTAATAATTGTCATTTACCGCTATTGTTTTGAAAATTATAAAAGATTTGCAACACGTTTGCCAGTTCTATGTTACTGTCCTATTTCATAACTTGGCATCAGATAGAGCTGCTTTCTAAAATAATGTTTGTGAAAATGTTGTGTATTAATAAGGGTTTTACTTCAAGTTTTATATTAACGTATCTATTCAACAAGTGCCTGTGGTCGGGTGCTTACGGTCGCTGACTTAGAACACTTACCCCTGACCGACTTGGATTCTAAACTTTGCTTAGGAAACATCCAGCTGACTTAAAGAAGGTCGGTGTCTGTGTTTAAACCAATGTCTGAAGGGGCATTTTGAGTCTTCTGCTGCTGGGAAACGGCGCCATATGACCTAAATTGTTAACAAATTGCCTCAAATATATACGTCATATCTCGCAATTCTTTAATAAGAAATTATTTGAAATGGTAATATCATTCTGTACCAAAGATTTTCAGATCATATTTAGGTATCGGTTGTTTTACTTCCCTGTGGAAATTTGTTTCCTTGCGAGTTAGTATTTGATATACCTCACACATCATCCGGTCCTTCAATGAGTTACGCATCATCGAAATGTATAGATTTTAATATGCAACAAACGACGGTGTAAGCTCTTTGTATCTCTATCTTGATAATAAAACAGGTATTTAAAGCAAAGACAAAGACATCGACGTGTGTCAGTCTGCAGGTAGCTTTAAAACGTCACCATGAAAATCTGCATCTACGTTAATTATTCCCTTCGCACCAAGGGAAAACGGCAAGATACTTTTCCTGTTACTGATTTTCAATTATGATAAACTCCGAGGTAGGCGTAATGATGATGCAATGTGTCTTTCTGATGCACTCAAGATTACTCTGTTTATTTCAAGATAAAAGTCTCTGTTCGGGGCACTTTTAATGACACATTAAACAAATAAAACAGAGTAAGATATCAACGTAGATAGGAATATTTTGTATTATTCGTGGTGTTTTGTTCGGAAAAAAGGCCTACGTAGCTGCTATTCTTGTGGGTAATAGAACATTTTTTGAAAGCGTTCACATAACTATGTGTGAATACTTTGAAAGCGTGGACAAATCGTTTCTTTATGATATCGAGTTGAATGTAAATATAATCAAAATATTTACGTATCAATAGATCTTCTTCATCTCAGTGTTGTTATATTTTCTGGTCCTTCGGGATCATTGATTTCAACTCATTTAGATTTGAAGATTGAATACTGTTTAAGCCGGTGCTAGGGGGCGTGGGCAGTGTTGCATTTTCCATTACTGCTCATGAACAGACTCAATCAAACCGAGTCTGCAATTTTCACTGTTTGCATTGTTTTCGATGCTTCCGAGGGATCTACTTTCCAGATTTTATTTTTTCTTACAGTATTGTTTTGTAAGGTGATTCTGCATGTTTCACAAATCGAAGTATTGGCGTTACGTCAGTTTTGTGGATAACATAGAATAAAACATGGATCCGGTGTACATAAAAAGGAAGTCATTATACATATGAATGTCATCTCGTATGTACATGTATGTAAAAACAGCCATATAAATAATGCCGCAAACCTGTTTGACGCATGTGTGGATCAACCTTAATTTTTATCAACATACAAAGAGAAACAAATGCATAGTCATGTAAACGTTATCATGGAGCCACAGGGGTTTCATTATTATATACCTTTATGGCTCGACAGAAAATTATGTTTGGTAATAAGATTAATTCAATTGAAAAAATATAGACAGGTAAAGGCTGAAATCGATAAATAAGTGTTATCAGGCGGTTCGAAAAGATGCGTCATTGAAAAAATTACTTTTATAATGTTATGGGTACATCCGAAAGCTTCAAATGCGCAGCTTAGTGCACATAGCATAGCGTCATTCTAATTATTTCATCATATCTTTCATTTGTACCAATCACTTTTAATTGTTGAAATTTGACACTTATGAATAAATCTGTAACAACATCATTTGGAAGCATGGAATAAAATAAATATAATATAATTATAACAACACTGAATACAAACATATTTTAGTATTCAAGAATCTTGTATGAAAATATTTATAGTGCAAATAAAATACAGGATGTACTTTTAAATAAATATACAATATTTGGATCTAAATTAGCCTGTTTAAAAGTATTATTAAATTTCTTAACTCTGCTTTACTAACCATTGTCGTGAGTTATATAACAACAAGTCAAAACTGCTGTTCCAATAGAAATACTGCCTAATTAGGTTCCAAAGAAAGAAACTTTTTGACTAACATTCTTCTTTTATAATACTTTTTATGTTTTCTCGCGCAACGTTGAGTTGGCAATATGTTATGCTGGAAAACTGAAATAGTTCTATGAGATTTATATATCTAGTTTACACTATAGTTTAAAGGGCGTCGTTTTTATGTTCTTGTGTCTTCAATGAAATACATTTTGATTTCCGATAATATATCATTTGTATTTTTTCCGTGTTTAAGTATTTGTCCGTACCAATGAAAATGAAATTCGACAGAGTACCATTTAGAAAATGTCATTCGCTGGACAGACAGCAGAGAGGTATTATGATTGATTGACCAGACATACATCCATTAACATATCAAGAAAAAGATAATCTTAACTAAGATTGAATTACATTATTTTAATGTATTGTGTCTAGGAGTTGTTATAGTTTCTAGTCCTTTGGGTCATGGGGTACATTCATCTTAACTATAATTGACCCGCTTGCATTGTACATTTCGGTACCTCTCATGAACAGACTAAATCAACGGAGTTCTTTTTTATGTTGTTTGGTTGCGTTCTTTGCTTCGAAAGGATCTTTTCACAGATTTTATTACTTACTCTCAAACAATACACATCAGAATTAAATTATTGTGATGTGATCTTCTTGAATAATTACATCTAGCTTCCAGAGACGACATTAAAACAACAAAGGTGAAAAATTTAGGAAATATACGATCTTTTAACAAACATTGCAGCGACTGCGACTGTGAAAGGCTGTATAGATCGTATAAGGTTACAGAGGCAAATTTATGTATAGACGAAAGCTAGACCAATTTCAACTTAACATTTGGTTCATCATCATAAGTGTCTTGCATAAAATAAACGGAATTATTTGTCATGGAGCTGATAGTAAAGGACATATCTTAATTACAGAAAACGGTTATTGTGTTCGTGCAGAGGAAAACATTGGATTTCATTAATACAGTAAGCTTTGTTCTATTGCCTTTTACAAAATATTGGTGGTATATGCTCCAAAGTATTAGTTTTGGTAAGTAAACGAATATATCTGTAGCCTTTCTTAAACTAGAGCTATGTCGTAATGTCTACATAAAATGTTTGTGTCCTTGCTTTCTATTCATATTGTTTTAAAAATCTAAGAATTTTAGTTACTTCAGCACTGAAACCAGGGCATCGTAGATGACCTTTGATAATTGTAGAACTACATCAATATGAAAGTATTCCTTTCTTTCATATATCAAATTCCAGTCTTTTGGCACACTTTATAGCTCCTATTTTATTTATATTGTCTCTTCCAACAAATTCAATTTTGGGTATCACTATAAGGGTGCACATTTCGGAGACAGCATTCCTCCCCTGCTCCTGACCTTTACAGAGCGATGTCCAAATTTGCAGCTTGCTTTTTTTGTTAGTTGTGTTACACATGATGTCTGTAGTTTTGTATGTATTTTAGGTTACGCCGCTACTTATACTAACACGGGTAAAAACCAATGCTTTTTAAAGGTACACCATGTTCATGTTGATAGAAGAACATTTATTCGACATTTACGACATTTATTATCTCTGCAAATTAGGGCTGCGGCATACTGAAGAACAATTATCGAAATTACTGAGCGTTAATATTAGCACTCATCAACAAATGATCAACACAGTATCTGAATAGTAACGACATGGCATTTATTTTCACTTAGACGGGTTTTTTAATCTTTTTTTTTTCATTTCATATTTTTCACTAGACATGGAAAGCCCAGTTTAATTGTCTGAAAATGTTTTATTTTTTTAGGAAAGTAGCTGTACCTCTCCTATAAAACCAAGACAGAAAACCAAAATAGCTAACAGACAGACACTGACCAGACAGTTTCATCATTGTTCCTTCATACAAGGTATTAAAAGCGTCTCTGCTGCTTTTTTTTTTCATTTTTTTTTTTTTTTTTGCTTAGCTGCGTTCTCAGCTTCCAAAGCAGTTGCTTACAAGTTTTATTTTCTATCACAACAGTAGTCTGTAAGTGATGTGTGACAACAGTAAAACCATCTACCCACACTTGGACTCAGTGGAGTTTTATTTTCTTTAGGATCATGGAGTCCATAATTTTTTAACTATAATAGTGTTCCACTTAAGTCGGTGCCAGGGGTCTTGACAGGTGTTGCATTTCATTGCCTCTCATGAACAGATTCAATCAAATCTTCTATTATTTTTCGTGCTTCCAAAGGACCATGTTACAGATTCTATTATTCATTCTTTTGACAATAGATCGACAATCAATCAGTCAGTCTATGCATGTTATACCCTACCCTTTAGTTAATATTGGAATCTTGTATATAATCTTTAGGCCTAAAATAATTTCTTCAGAGTGTCTGTAATGGTGTCCAGTGAAAAATTTGACAGAAGTTCATGATTTATGAGAAACAGCATTAAAGGTTTTAAATCAAATTTTATTCGGAGACACAATTGGCTTTCCAGGGTCTGGTTTTCATTTCAATTTAAGATGCAAATATAAATAGTGGCATACACTTAAACTATGTGTAGTACAGATTTTTGAAGTTTGTGTTGTTGTTTTTTGCTTTTATTCCAAACGTGTGCTTTTGTTGGGTATGTTTTAATGCTGCATCTAGCAAATTCTCAGTGATAAGTGGTTGTGTCATTTCTTAATTTCCTGCATTTTGTATTTAGTAAGATAGGTTATGTGGTGTTAACGTTACCTCTTTGTCTCAGAACAAAAATATTCTCTTCATTTCACAAAGCTTTTGAAAAGAAATGAATAATGTAATCAAAGCCCTAAATTTATATGATATATTAGAAATCTTATAAACGGAAACTTTAAGTGTATACAAGCTAGAGTTTTGCAAAGAAGTACTCTTAAGTCATATAATACTACAACTTAATTGGTAGGGATCATGCTCAGCTTCTTCTACATTTCGGATGTAATATGAAAAGATACCAGTCTTCCTACCGACATGATTTCCTGCTATTCAAAATGTCAAATTGCATAATGACAGCACGCTGCAAAATGGAATAGAAATACGCGCACTGAACGCGGAATCTTCTAGCATAATACGTTTTGTTGATTGATGCCTGCGTATTATATAGAAAACGCATGACTACATCAAACTAATTTACAATCTGCTGACAACGCAATTATTCCTAGATCAAAGCTCAGACACTAGACAGTTAATCTAAATTAACCCACACAGCTAATAAGATACATTTCATTGCATTAAATTCTAATTTTTGTCTGTTCTGTCCAAATTAACTCATTTTTAAAGACAGCTTCAAAGTAATTTACCATGTCTGGAACAAAGTGTGAAAATCGACATTTCCTTGAAAAAAAGACGATTTGACATTTCTCTACTTCTTCAGTTCATTCCGTTTAAAATCTCTACTGAAAAAACTAGTTGGATGTTTTAAATACTGAGATTGCGATCTACAAGTCAACTTGCAAGTTATGTATACTACACGTTTACCAAATGCCACTATTTATACGTAGTACTAGATAAAATATAGTTTCAGTCAAACAAGATCTGCAATCCTTTTTGCAGATTTTTTATTAAAAGCACACGCTTCTTGCTCCATTATCAATTGACAGGGCAAAAGGCTAATACTAAACGTACATTTATATAATGGCAGTAATCACAAAATGAGGTTTGGGTTCCATTTCAAGGGATTTATTTGTGGAACCGATTGTACATAACAGGTTTACAGTTACTAAATGTTACTAAGTATGTATTGGTTTTGAAATGGCTATAAGATTCAAACGAAATCATATATTAAGACGATTGTCAATAGTTTATTTTGAAGTATATAACAATTAATGGGAAGACATTAGTTTTAGATAAAGCACCAAGCACATGTCAGCGCATAGCTTGTTACCTTATTTACCAGCTAAAATAATCTCATACAATAATATTTCGTACATGCATGATTCTTTTCCTGCTTTGTGTTATATACCCGTATACTTATGGTTTATCATCAGAAATAATATGGAGTCTGACACATTTTTCCTGCGTGATTTTGTTACCAACTTGTCTGCCATTACCATAACGCAGTTCGTTAGCTAAAACCTACAATGACTCTTTAAGGAAACGATCGATATTCATTATATATATAGTAAGTGAATACAAATCATGGCATGGTTTGGGGAATCAACTCTGTGCCACCTCACAAATGCACACAGACGAGTAAAAACAGTCAGCAAACCACATACTTTTTGTTATATAGTGTGTTTCTCAAGTAAAATGGTACCGTTAGATTGCACAAACTGAGGCGGAAATATGGCAAAAAATGGTTATTTTCGTTTTGATTTGCTTGTTTTATTTATTTATCTTTTTATCTGTTCTTTATTTCTTTGCCGCCGTTTAGCTACAGTATTTCAGTGCTATAGTTCCTAGATTCTGTACAAGTAATAACCTGTTCTCTGCAAGTAACTGTCAGCTTCCCCACATAAATCAGAGGTGGAGGACGAATGGTTTCAGACACAATCTCTTTTATCAATCGTCATGATTGATTTAACTCGCCCAAGAATCGGGCTTACGATCCTGCAATCTGTAGATCTGTGCTGCTCCTATTGAGGTAAGTGGGCACTTTCGTTTTGAATTGGCCCTGTTTCACCATTTCAAAAATGCTCAACTAGATATATGTCAGGTTAAAACATTTATGAGTGGAACTACAATACCTGTTTATTATAAAATGGACCAGAATTCAATCAATAAAATCAACTCATCCTCTTTTGTGTTATTGCACCAATTTGGAAGAAACACTGACTTATTCTTCAACTCACCTCTAAAAAGATTTGGAACAAGCTTCCATATACTTTATGTAAACTATATACAGGATAAAGATAGAGCTTAATACAGTGATACGGACAAAAATGGCTTTGGCATTTCAGCTGGAATTGATATGGTCGGCAGCTTGCTTTGATACATGTTTTATATTTACACAATGCCCATTGTGCTAGTCTTAAGGATAGACTAAGCAAGCAGTGAGGGGTTGCTTTGCTTTAACATGGTTTTCTTTCACATTTCCAAAGGAAAAGCATGCTATGTAGCATACTAAAATGAAGGTGAAAGACTAAGCTATACCATGGTACTATCCTGTTAAGATAACAATATATGTAACACCCTATTGTTATTTTCAAACAGATTCAACACTCTCATCAGTACTTCAAATGACTCAAAGTTTTTATGCAGTATGGGAGTACAATAAACTACCAAAGTGTATCACAAATGTTATTCTTAATTGCCAGAAAAATAGAGTTACACAGAAATCAATTATTTTGGGGTCTCCGATTCTTTCCTCGCTGAATTAAAAGTGATGTAATTCAGAAAGTGTTATATTTTTTCAAAACTGTGATACCCTTTCAAAGAAACAGCCTGCCAACTTTTATGCAAGTTCCTTCATAAATAAAGGAATTGTATCACTTCAAAAAAAACAACAAAGACAAATATCAAACAGGGAATGCCACGTACCAAAATCGCAGCCTCCCCAAAACGAAACCTACAGCACGCAGACGTGCACACCAGAAACACACACACACACGCGCGCGCGCAAACACACAAAGCCAACACACGAGGACAAAACGAACAAACAAAGGAACACAGTGGGGCACCGCCTTCGAACGGTCAGTGGCAAAAACACCACTGGGGAGGTTAAACCGGTTTGTGGTGCGCACCCGACCTCACTCTTACCCCCACCATGTTCCAAAGACACGGGACAGTGTAAATAAAAGTAATCCCCTCCAGGTGAATCTCTAGCACACGTAATGGAAACAAAAAGGCATGGCATGTAAAACACAAAAATGCTCCTGTATAAATATATAAAAAGCAAACCTTTAGAACCAAAAACGTATGTACTCAATGCCTTTTTATGCCTAATTAGAAAACAGAGCATCAAGAGAAACACCATTAAGGGCCCGACGAAATAGGCCAGAAGACAGATATCAAAACAGTTCAGCCCTGGTAGGATTTAAAAACTGCTTATCATAGAGTCCTCCCCCTCTTCCGTCAGACACAATCAAAGAGGGAAGCGTAGTGTTCAACTGTAAACGGGTTGAACACTAAACATGCGGTATGTCTCAAAACAGTTGGGCCGTAACCTCTTTCAATAAAACGTTTTATAATTTTACCAAATACATCTGGAAAATTACCATGACCCAAACACTTCTTCTGTTCTGAGGAAAAGACGAAAATGTATTAAATGAACTTTATCCTTAGACCTACTTCATCAAAGACTGAACTTCTATTAATTTTTCTGCCAACAAGTCAGACAACTTCATTCTCCAATTCCATGTATTTATATGAAGACAGTTTTAACATTGTTAACACTAATTTACAAATCATAAGGTCTCTTCACCAAGACAACCAGCCAAAATCCGTTATTTTTACCTGGTGAAAATCACCAATACCAAAGCAATTAACGCTCCCCTTAGACATGATAATTATCCAGATTCGGGGAAATCAAATGCTAAACTTATGGTCCAGAAATACCGTGACTAAAATTTATAGCCTGGCTGTTCTATTTAGAAAATTATCATTGTAAACAGAGGTCAAATGATTATGATTACTGGTTTTACATTTGTACTTTTAGATTCTTTTTTTTTGTGCATCTAATGGAGGAAATTGTGATATATTTATATAAGATAAAAAAAATGTCCAAAAATGCAAATGCACTCCTCGATGTATTCTTTAAGTCATTAATCTTGATGAAAATAGCTTACTCATAAAATATATAATATTCTTACGCACGATGCTTATAATGATAAACAATTGGGCATTCCATGTCAAATTGACATCACATGAAATAGGAATGTCAAATATACGGTTAGACCAAAATGCAAATTTTATATAAGAACGTTTGAAACATTAATTAAATCAAAATATCAACGGATTAATCCGATTATTCCGAATATTTAATTATTAAAAGAACTTGACTTAATTTTTTCAATCTATAGTTTTTTTCTGCAAGAGGGTCGATCATATAGCTACACTTAACTAACTTACTATGTAAGTTTGTTTTGATATGCGTTAACCTTTGACATATACTTTGTGCAATTGTATATATAATATGTATTGACTTTCAATGTGCATATGCTGTTTAATGCCCAGCAAAATTCCTGTTCTGTTCTGCTTTGTTTTGTCCTTACCCTTAAACGTCATGTTCATATTTTTCTTTACATGACTTAGATCTTCCTAAAAAGACATAGCAACCAGTTTCAAAAAGTACCTTTGCTTTACAGTTCTCTCGCGCTGTCTTCTGCTCTTAATCCATGTTTTCCGTTCGAACTAAATATCTTTCTCATGAATAAAAGATCCTGGAGGATGACTGAATCGATTGCCGATCATGAATAGAGAATAAACAGCATATCTTTTGTATGTGTTCTTTTGATTACAAGATATAAATCTTTGTATGATGTATTTTAAATAATAGTAAAAACATTGAGCAGAAAAGAGATCAACGTGTGATTATTACTATATGATCGAAGACTATTTTTCACAGTCGTATATATTCACAAGAGTATAACGTATTGAACGGGAACCAGTAGCACAATGATAAACAGGTTTGCCTATAATGCTAGTGGCCCGGGTTAGATTCCCAGTTAAGGTTGATATCCCGACTAGTGTTCATTGCTTTGTTGTTTACTTTAACTAGTACTGTTTCCAACATTTTCGACCTAGATAGGACGTTTGAGAGCTGCCATGGGCACAACTAAAATTGTGTTGTTACACCAATAGCACATTCCTGAATGTCAGGTATCACTACGTCACTTTCAATTCGCTCATAACTATTAAAGGTGGTCAATCACATTTAATCAACATTTAATGACATTTTTTACTTTTTGTATATTCTGGTAGAGAATTATTTAAGGAACAAAAAGACCGATTAGATAGAGTTAGATTCCTATTTGAAATGTATATTTTATTATTTTTATAAAATTTTGTAATTACTCCCCTTTAATATGAAAGTATATAAGAAGCTGGGTATTTCTTTTTATTTCGATACAATGTCTAGTTTTACATTTGCATTTGATAGACATATCAACTATGGAACAATCTGAACCAAAATGCAAGTTTTAAAGCTGTGTGTAGCTTCTGAATTCATTTATTTCCAATCTATCTTGGTTGCGCAACCAAGATAGGCAAAGGGAGGTAATAATAATTTTTCAAACTTGCGTTTCTAATGAATTCCATCTAAATACATAATTTTTAATGCAAATATTTTACAAATATATTACAATATGTCTAATATTTATACATTTCCTTAGGCAAAGTATGTTTATCAAATTTATACTTATGATAAAATAACTCTATCTTGGTTGGGCAACCAGGATAGGAAAATGAAATTTTAAAAATACCTCCAGTGAAAATCTAATTTGTATTAAGTGTTAAGTGAACATAAATGAGTGTAAATGATCAGATGCTAAAGTTTCGAACAAATCCGTTACATGGCCAAAGTCTGATTATCCACCTTTAATATCTGGTATGAAACATTCATGGTAAAGAAATTTCGGACAGTGGAAGTGGAATTCTATTGCACTTAGAATTAATAACTGCTATTATTATTAAATCTATATTTATAGTCCTTTCCATTGGTCTAAATGTAGTCACATGATCAATGATAAAAAGTCGTACTGACTCGAAGGCGGAGTCAAAAACACGTATTGACCTCCAGTTGTGACGTCATCATGGTTTGACGTCAAAACAATGCGACCCACACAATTTTCCACGAAATATGACCAAAGGCTGCAGATATTTCTATTTAAAGTTTATACTTATGAGTAGGCTGGATTTAATAATAAAACAATTGTTGCCTTTTAAGTTCGGTCGATATATGAGTTTATCGACCTGATCCTGTAAAAATACAACGAAATGCTCATGGAATGTCTTAACAA
This sequence comes from Mercenaria mercenaria, assembly GCF_021730395.1. Classification (NCBI taxonomy): domain Eukaryota; kingdom Metazoa; phylum Mollusca; class Bivalvia; order Venerida; family Veneridae; genus Mercenaria; species Mercenaria mercenaria. The sequence continues at coordinate 52,075,590 of NC_069367.1, read as the reverse complement.
CTGATGAACAGAGGCAGTAAAATATGAACATCTGCGTGTTTAAATATACGTTCGCTTGTAGCTTTTGACTTTGAAAAAAAGAGTCAGAAATTGTAAATTAAAAAGTAATTGGGTTGCACAGTTCACGTAAAGATTGAAGCTGCAGGTCAAACTTTCTCAGACTTTTATATTCCCTGGTGTTATAAAATGATAATTATTTTTAATGATACTAATGAATTGTTTTTTGTACAATCACTGTTTTGCATCGGCAGAAAATGACAAAACCTGATATGCCGAAAACAAAAATATTGTTTGATTTCTGTTATGTATTTAAATTAAGAACACTTATTCTGACACATGTCTTCATAGTTTGACACAGCTAATAATAGCAATTTAGCCTATCAAGATTCAACTGAACCAATGTAACCTGAAAATTTTTCCATAATTGGTCCGTCTGTCCAAGATTTATGTACAAGATACAAGAAGCTTTACTTTATGTCGGTTAAGGCATAATAGAACAACACTATCTATAAAGCTATTTGCCGACAGAAACAAGTTCTGTAACAAAATAGACACACCTGTAAAAAGAAGCGGTTCTATAAAATTAAAAATTTTGTATCACAGTCCTTTAACTGTTGAATTTAAATATAACCACACACTCTATATTTATAACATAAACTAAAACTATGTGTAACAGCGCCCCGTTCATTCAAGTGCCAAGGGTGATTTAAGATGTGACACAGTCACTCAGTATACTTCTGTTTTCTTCTTTCTTCATCGTGGCTGATGACCGATTACTTGTAATTTAATTTATAAGCCGAAACAATGTCATGTTTGACATCTGGAGAAACAAACTTATTTACAAATCTTACATGCAATTTATCAAGTTACCTTTCAACCATTTTGCCATTTTGGTCATGTTAAACGTCACATCGACATACTTGTATATTATGTTTAAATGCAAATGCTATTCACGTTTGTAACGGTAACGTAGTAATTATGATTCTAAAAAAGTGGTATAAAGTCTGCAACTATAAAAATGCTGTATTTGCTAACTTGTAAATAGTATATTCAAATAACAAATTTTGGCAAATAATTCTATGAATACTAAGTCTTTGCTTTTGTATCTAACAATACATGATGGTAACGTAACTTTTTGTTATAACTGACGAACTCTTATGATATACATTTTCTTTCAAAGTTGTTGTTCAGTATAATATAATTATCGCAAACATTGAAAATGCATATAACATTTGACTGAAGACTTACTATAGGACTTTATTAAATTTATTGGTAACATATTGGTAACGTATTGCAACGTAGACTTCATTTTTATGTAAACTTGTATTGCATTTGTTGTCCATATCATTCTGGAGAATATCTACTTATAAATGGAACTATCTGATGGCAATATTGTTTGATTAAATATATGTTATCTGAAAGTGGCATAAACTAATCATTTGCTTAAGACGCCATTTCGGTCGCCATCTTTAATCCTCCATAAAAAAATTGCCCAATGATGACAGAGTGTCATCAAACGGATTCAACTTCTTCACCATCAGAGCAACTGAAAAAAGTAAAACCATTTCCTATCTACCCTACAATAAGGTCCCACTTGGTCTCGTCAGGACTAGTATTGATTTTGTGCTCTGCAAAATCATTTATGAAAACTTCAGCTCATTAAGCAGAGTTAAAAGCGTACAACTTGCGAAAACTTTCCATGCGATTCCAACCTATGAAATATTTACACGCATTAAGACAATAAAGATATCAATCGCAGATACCAGTTCTACTTTATGTCAGGTTATACCATGCTTTCCGCTTGTTAACTTTCCTGTGGATTATGTTCACAGTTTTTGTTCCCTCTTTGAAGTATTTGAAATGATCATTTTTGTTATTTGATGCCTTCAAAACCAGACAAAATCATTTTCCATAGGATAGCCAAATAACATAGAAACGTTTTGCTTTGTAAATAATCTTTGATGTTTAAGTAAAATATTAATGAACGCTCGATAAGTTTAGTGTTGTTTATTTTCAGGACTTCCCTGTAGTACGACAAGTCTCAGTAGCATTTAACCGCCTTGTAAGCCCTATGACAGAGAACCCGCCTCAAGAGCAGGGGGTCAGGTGTTCGCTCCATGGCCGCGTCAAAATCAAAGACGTAAAAATTGTAATAAAAGCTTCCTCGCTTGGCGCTAAGAATTAAGAGGATACGTCTAGCTGTCAGTGACTGGGTGGGGTATTATGCCAAGTGCCTAAGATATGATATCCCGGTAAGGGAGCACTATAAAGTTGGGCTTTGTGCTGACTGCTACATACAACGTGTATGACTGAATAATTGCTGGAAAGGCGCTAAACCCGAATTCACACATACACCTGTCGCATTTTACAACAATAAAGAAAATGTAATTCACTACCAACCTTAAGGGGAAGTTTGGAAATAAATAAATTACAAAGTGGCACTTAAAAATTTAATATTTATATATTATTTCTGCAAATTAAATATTAGTCACAAGAAAAATATTAGGTACTGGAGCTCGTCAAATCGATTCTAAATATCATTTACAATGACCGCAGCTACTGTGTTTCTTGATTTCTATGACAATGCCTGTGAAATTTAAATTTGCAAATATAAAGAGAACGAGTAACATACACAAATAAATTACTTTGGGACAAGGTAAGAAGCCGCATCGACATATAATTGGTATCAACAAGAAAAAGACGGTGTCGCAAATAAAGCGAATGAACATAGAATCTAATCCCATGTTGCATCACACAGGCAACATTCTAGCAAGGCAGTATCGTTCGGCATTAATTCAGGCAGCAATGCAGTTATATTTCCTCATCAACTCTCGGCAATCATTCTTGCAATACATTGTCATTTCCTCATTTTATATTGTGTATGCTTCAAACTTTTTGTAGCTTAAGGATGTGTCATTATAAATATAATTGTTCTATTCTGGAAGAAAAGAAAAATAATATTTTTATTCATGTATTTTGAGTACTTATGAACACTCTTCTAGTATGACCAAATATGTTGTTATGTGGAGTTTTTAATAATATGAAGGTCCGAGTCATCTGTATATAAGTCAGATTGTAGATCTTGCCACAAGGTTTATCGAGTGTGAATTTGAAATAAAGTTGTCATTTATGTAGGCTGTGGGACCAAATATGTTATTAATTGAGGTTTTTAGTTTGAGGGTGAAGGTCATATGAGGGTCCAGATCATCTATATATATAAATGTCAATTTGTAGGTCTTGCCACAAGCATTGTTGAGTGTGGTTCGTACTGACGGAAAAAGGGACAGTTCAATCGTTATACGCGCGGGGGCTTAATAAAAAATAAATTCCAGCCCAAATAACCGGCAATTTACTGGCTTGTCACCGCATTATTCAAAACAGGTACCAAACGTTGTTCTCCATCTCCCTCTCTCTAAGCCCTCATGGGAATAATTAGTTTCCATTGTTATACGTGGCATGACAGAAAAGTACAGATTTACATGCAAATCAGTGGTGATAGCCAATTTAATGGTATGCTTCTACATTTGAATATGGGTGTAAATAATAAGTTTTCAATTAGTTTTCCCATGTCGCCAAGATAATGGTATTAATGTTAACGTTATGTTTTAATATGTTTCCTAATCATTTATTCTTTCCCGTTTATTAAATTTCTGTCAAAACTATACCTAGAGACTGACATTTTCATCTGCACATGCACAATATCATGGTTGCCAGAATGTAAAAACGCAATTATTGTCAAAACTAATATTATAGATTAATTATTCAAAGACAGATTGAAGTTTCCTCTATGTCTTTTCAGTGCTTTCAACACAAAACTAACCTATGTTTCACGAGCAGCGTCATGTCGTCTCAAGGTCTTTATGTTCTCTTGAAAGTTCATGCATATCTCAGTAAAATGTCCGATTAATTCAAGTAAAGTTCAGTAACAGTGACATAATATTTAATAATTTAGGTTTGATATCTTATTTTAAACACATTTATAATAAATAAGCATGTGTACTGTAAAATTTAAAATACATTCGTTCATAAGTGACCTCTTGGAAGTATGATTAGTTTAACAGACACCATAGATGAATTTATTGATAAATAGATAAGAAAAAGGAATGAACAAAAAAGATGACCAAACTAAAATCAACTGATTTTTATTACACCGCCTTTAGGCAGGCAGTACAAACATTTAAAGCTATCTTCAGGATTGCTCGCCGGCGATAATCCCAACACGATTGAGACATACAGAAAGAAAATTAATTCTCGAACGCTAATGGTACTCCAAGCAAATATACGGTCAATTTACGTTTAAGTTGTAACGACAGTGCATGCGAGGTTCTTTTATTTACATTGAAATAGATATTTTCTATCCAAATCATCAGTTTACGTCAAGCATTCGTATTTGCACCTTGTCCACTCTCTTAAAACAGACAGAAAACAAATGACCTTCTCGTTCCAAGTTCGTACATGTGATATATGAGAATGTTTGTTCTGCCTTTAATGATTAATTCTATGAATTTTATCCATATATTGTAATCTCCGGTAAACCTTATAAGTGTACAAGCTGGAATAATAGTTCCTTCTTTCCTATGGTATCTTGAGATACTTTAAAGGTGATAGTAAACAGACACCCTATAAACGACTGTATTCCCCCTCTTCCTGTTGCGACCGATCAAAACAATAAACTGACCGCTAAAAGTTGAAAAACACCATTTTTAAATGATTGATATGCTTTGTTGGTATGTCTACTGAACAGCAAAAGAAACTACAGTTTTATAACTGGGGTATTTTTTATTAAAAAACTTATAAGTTACTTGTGTTTTTCATATCACATTGCACTTGAAGAACTTCACTTTCAAAATTTTTAAAAATCAATCAACCGTGAAGTCAGTAGTCCTACAATAGCCGTTTTGCACGAAATTCACGTGCGTCTGTAATTAAAAATTTTCTTTGTGAAATTTTATTGTCGTTGGAAATATTGATCATTGACTAACTCGAAAAACAGCAAAAAGTTTTAAAAAATATTGTTGGTTGCACCGCAAGACTTAATCAAATTCAGCGCGAGCGCCCAATTGGGATGTTACAATGCAACTGACGCGCAGAAGATATAGCCTTTCAAACGGCTATTGTCGGAATACTGACTTCACGGTTGATTATTTTTTTAAAAATTTATCACGTGAAGACCTTCAAATGTAATTTTGGTATGAAGAAATAATTCAAATTTGAAAAATTAAATTTTTATTTCAAAATAAACCAGTTATATATCTGGATAGTTTCTTTTGCTGTTCAGTATATATTTATATTTTATTGGAAGCTGAACATGATTTGTTTCTTTATAATGTGTTAGTCTGATTACTGGTAAAATTATAGCCAAAACACTCGATTGATCACTGATTTTGTCCACAAATTGCACATTTTCGGCGACTTTCGTAAAAGAGAATGTATGCCTGTTAGCAATTAATTTAATTATAAATAAAATATCGGCTTTTCCCATGTTGCTGTAGTATTTCTTCATAATAATAACCCGCAAACGAAGATTGAAGGAGGGTGGTATACAGGAGTCACCATGCGGTCTGACTGTACGGTCAGTTTGTATGTGTGTCCTCATAAATTTGGTCGTGCAATTAGTTGAATACTATTACACCTACCTCTCTCAAACTTCACACACAAACATAGGCAATATGTAGTTAATGCCCGTCCTATTCTTTTCCTTTTCTCTTTTAAGTCAACGTGACACTTAAAGGTAAAACAGGATCAATTTTTCGTGTCCGTGCCATAACTTCTTTATGCATTAAGAGATTCTAAAATAACTTAGCACAAATGTTCACCATCATTAGACGACTATACTTTCTAGAATGTCAACCCATTGAAACCGATATTATTATCGCAAACTACAATTATTAAGCTGTCACAATATGAACAGAAAGTGGGGTGATTTGTAGTGAAACGGCGACAGATTGAAGCCACTAACCCTTTGTGGACCGCTTTCTTGACAGCGTCGCACAGTAAACACATCTATTTTAGTTTTCTCTTTGTATTTGCCATAAACACAAGAAATTTAACATGCAACTTGTCTTATTTTACTGAAAATACATTCTGCGAATGAAATAAGTCCCCATTTTACAAGCATAAGTGCCAAAATTGAGGGTTTATTTTTAAGGTACTTCTTTCAAAGGATGAATTACTACATTACAACCTGTTATTATTATTATTGTTATTATTAATATTGTTATAATAATTATCATTATTATTATGTACAAAACGTTTGATCAAATTATTCAGTTTCAGTTTATACAGTGAATGTTTTTTTACCGTCTAGATAAAAAGTAATTCCATTCAAAAACGCAACAGCTATGCAGCATCTTATTTACATATATTTATGGAGTATACATGTTTATTTCAGAAAACAACATGGATTATTGGATTACAAATCAATTTGACGTGTTATTCATCAGTTTCGTGACTTGGTCGAGCGAATTTTCATGCAATAAGTGTGATCAGTCAACATCTTGTCAGCATTTTGTAAACAGAACTTGTCTGTTTCATCTATTTTATCACCATATACACATATTTATGTTTGATTTATCGTTAAACTTAAATACTCACACCATGTAAAGCAATATAATTAATTTCAAGACGATTTCTGACCTTCGGCCTGTCAGTTGTTTGTTTTGATCGGTCGCAACAGGAAGAGGTGAGGGGGAGTACAGTCATTTATAGGGCAACATATCATGTTTTAAGGAGAGCGGTGGTTTAGTGGATAAGGATAAGATGTTGGCCGCTCAATCCAGGGGTCGTGGGTTCGAGCCCCACTGGGGTCACGACAATGACTTCTTATATGCACCAGTACTGGATCTTCCAGGAAACGGACACGAGAGTGGTTCCAATAAGCTTGAAGCTTTCGTCACAATCGAGCTAAAACAAATTAGTATAAACTAAGAGTAAAGATAATTAAAAGACTGGAAGTTTAATTTTCTAGAGACAATCTTCGCTTTCAAAATTAAGTTATTATTTTCTTTTTCTTCAGATATGAAACGTTACTGATTACATACAACGAAAAATTGTGCTTTTAGATTTTCTCGGTGATTGCTATAGTTTGTTTTACGTCCTTTTTGAGGAGAAGTTAAAATATATGCTTTTTCTGTTATGTATTACAGTTATACTTTAATATTAAGTTAACAATATTTGTGTAACTATGTCAGCTTTCAATTTTTTTGTGCGATTCACTTTTGAACAGTAGAATAAATGGCATGATAAAACCGTTTTGAACCTATTTTAAGCAGCACTTCAATGACTCTCATGATGTTATTTACATGATAATGGCTAGAAGGCATACACATGCCGCTAAATGACATTTTTCGGCGTTAGCTGAATAACATGGCTTTTGACCTAGATTCTGTGGTAGTCGGGACACGGAACAGCTGCGCGCTGAGAAGATAAACCATTTATGACTTTACCCAAATAAAAAGATTTCAACATTTAAGGAAGGAATCTGAGAACTTAATCAAGTAATTAGAGTTATTGGGTTCAGCTAGGATTTTATTTTCTTTATAATTCAGCGGAACCATTATGGGAGTAAACGAGGCCTAGAGTAAAGGCTTCCAGTGTGTGTAGAGCGGTTCTACTAAAGTGATGCTAATGTACATGTAGAAAGAATGTTCGATGAAATTTGCGAAATAATAATAATGTCTTGCGTATTTCTTATTTTCGGGGTGGGTCACTTATTGTTACTCTATTGAAATCTCGTATTATGCAATACACTTTCCAGAGATATCATGTATCATCAGCATTGGTATGTTATCAAGTACTATATATTTTGTATATAGACCGGATGGAAAAATAAAAGGAAAATACGATGTTTTTGAAAGAGTATGTCTGTATTTCTTTCATGCACATTTGTAGTAGCAATATACATGCTCTGCATACGGTTACGAAGAAAATACATATGTTAAAGTGACAGTTTGCGAAAGGATGATCAGTAAATATTATCTTTATACATGTTCATTCCGGCTCCATTGCTTCAATAAGCCGCATATTTCTAGATATTTTATATACAAAACACTTTACAGTTTATTGACAAATTGAAAAACAAAATGAAATCCAAATGATCGTTTTACTATGATGACTTACATTCTAAACATTAAAAAACATACATATACCATAATCTCGTTTTAAAAAGCAAACAGAACGTAAGTAAGTGTTAATGAATAACTGCGGATGGGCAAACCCCGGATCTCGCCACCCCAACGAACTACCACTTACTCAAATTGAGCAATTTGAATAAATCCTAGACGTCTCAGTGCTAGGATTTATTCTTTATTGCAACTTTGTACGACTGTTCCGGTACTTGTCAATATGCACACTATATTAGAATCAATTTGTTTTGAGTGAAAATACCGAAATGGTACAAGGTCACATTCTTCATTTGTTTCATATAAACAATTAAATCTTGAAACTTCATTTTCAGTGCTTTACAGCATTTCAATGATATAAAAACACATACATAACTATAAAATATAACATGTTTTCTCACCAAAAATGAATATATATATATTGAGATGCTAGGTTACATATATTAAAGAAACGTCATCTGTCTGAAAAACATCACCATCTAAAAATACTCCCATGAAACAAAGAGCTATAAAACTGTATTGTATACTTCTTTGCATGAAATTTGTCATTTAGCGATAACCCGTATACATGTAGACATGGAAATTCAAAGTGAAAGTGATCTAGATCTTTTCACAATACAATAAGCAATACAGCTAAGCCAAAGCTATAACTGTCACATCCTTATCTGACTCATATACAAGATCTCATCAACAACATGGAACTACATTTTGAATTGCAAAATCAGATCAATTAGTGGGGACCGATGCGCTATGCTAACTGCCAAATGCTAAATAAGAAGTTGTTGATGCTAAATGTCAAAAGCTTAATGTTAATGTCACATACTTAATGCTAAATTCTACATACAAAATACTTTATGCCGTATACAAAATGCTAAATATCATAAACTCTACATGCAGCCACAGGAAAACATTGCAGCAATTACAAGGCAGAGACTGAAGCACTCATGAAGGCCTTCTCAATGGTTGAAGACTCGGCAGAAGAAAGCTCCTCAGTCGTCTTTCTCACATATGCACTGTCTGTTATGGAAGTTCTGATCAACAATAAAGCTCCGCACTAGCCAGGAGAATACAGAGCCTGAGTACAACCTGCAAAGTAGCACTTCAGTGGATTACTTCCATTGTGGACTTGCAGGCAATGGAGAGGCAGACAAACTGGCTCAGCTAGAAGCTCAGTCAGAACAACCAACAAAACCTGTAAGTTACAAGAAAAAAGTCACCATCATCAAGGCACTAACGAGACCAAGGACAGAGGAAGATGTTTTTCATCTCCTTGATCGGTTCAGAACAAGTGATGTTGGTAAGGCTTCGCTCGGAGCACAACAAGCTCAATGCTCACATGTACAAGAAATACGGACTGGCACCATCGCCAACTTGTTTATGTGGTGAGGAAGATCAGACTGCGGAGCATATACTTCGGAGATGTAAAAAGGCATGATTATGAGCGAGCTGCGACTTGGCCGATAGATCTATACAAATGCACCAGAAACTGTATGGAGGCATTGGGGATCTGCGGCAAACCACAAGTTTCATTTAGGCTACTGGTCTGACAATGTAGTTGCGAACGAGAAGAAGAAGATAAAAACAAATTCTTTTTGTCAAATGATAAATGGTAATTCTCAAATTATCAGTCTTTGTGATCTTTATCTCTTCAACTAATGAATGTAACTTTTACTCATTTGGAAAAAATAGATGTCCTGCCTATCTAATTTAAAGCAATAACGTTGAAGATGCTACAGGGACATGGAACCGAAACATTTTGCTGTAAAATGTTTCTTATATAATAGACTAAGATATGTTACAGATACAAAGTTATGTAACGGAGGGCAATGATTTTATAACTGATATATTCAGCTCTTTATTTCAATGGAAACTTAGCAATAAGCATTTTGACATTTATTGTATTAACAAAAAAAAAAAAAAAAAAAAAAATACAAAAAACATTTATCATTGACAATTACCGTTCGAAAGCCAATATTTGAAAGTAAGCAGTTCGTAAATAGCATTTTTTATTTTGCATTAACATTTTTGCAGTTACCATTGCACATTGATCTTCAATAGGCATATCGCATTTGGTTTGTTGCATTTTATATAAAGTATTTGGCATTTTGCATTATGTTATTGGCATTTAGCATTAAGTATTTGGAGTATAGCATTAAGTTATTGGCATTTTGCATTAAATAATTGTCATTTAACATTTGGCTATATTTATATCAAATGCCAAATGCCATATCCTTTGTGTTAAATACCTATAATGGTTGCCAAATGACAAATGCTACTCGTCAAATGCTTTAACTTTGTGAGTAAATGATCTATATCCCTTACACTAATGACTGTTACTTTTAATCTTGTGAAAACATATGAAGTTCTATCAGCCTGATTTGAAGCAATAACATGTTCTGACGGTTAAAGATGACATGATCGAAACTTTTGACTCTAAAATGTTAAGAAATATTTTTAATAGTGACAAAGTTATGTTACAAAGGTCAATGACTATTTACAGGATGCATTTATGTAAAGGAGAAAAGCCAAAAACTGTCCATTATGTGAAAGAATAGACAAATCGAGGCGCAACGCGCCGAGATTGTCCATTCTTTCACATAATGGATAGTTTAAGGCTTTTCTCTGACTTAAAACACGGTCCTCACGAAAAAATCAAGATTGTCGTGATATTATATAATGTCTCTAATATTGACCTCTTTGAGGCAAAGACAATTCATTGATTTGTGTCTCTGTGCTAAATAAAAATACCAAGTCAAATGGAGTTTAAATTAGATTGCATATAAACATTATTGCAATTGAAAGTTTTTTAAACACTAATGATATTCAGTGCTGATTCTTAGGAAAATTTCGAACATATCTTGTTTTGTCATATTTATGAATAATTTGAAGTACTTTTACAAAAAGTAAAATTTAACTTGGCCTTATGACGTATGTATTAATAGTTGTCCATGCTTTGTTCGTGCTGAGTTTTGCAGTTTTATATAAATCAAGTAATTTAATAAATGACGGGTCCAGGTGAAGACATTTTAAAATGTATGTATATGTATTTTATATCGTTATTAGAAAATAGTCGTTCTTATCTCGTAATTACGAGATATTCTATTAATTTTATTAAAAGAAAATTACCCGTATCACAGCTCTTCACTCGTTATGACTCATTTCTCGTTTTTACGAGAAAATATTTCGTTATTACAATAAATAACATCGTTATTGCAAGAAAATTGTATTCAAGTTCAATTAAGATCATTACGGCCAAATTTTCTGGTAATACCGAAACGTGCAGTAAAACGTTAGGGAACTTGACGTTGTTTTTTGTCTTTGTATTAGAAAGGTGAAATTGCACATTTCTTGGTATAAAAGAAAAATTGGAAGCTCCACAGGTCGCTCAACTCGACAAAAACGAAAATGTTGCAGGCTCGGTTTGATTGAGCCTGTTCGTGGACGGCAGTGGAAATGCATGCTACCGTCCACGCCCTCTAGCCCCGGGTTGAGCAGAAATCAACATTTACACATGCTAAAAGTACAAAAAACAATTTAGAGACACCCGCAGATGTGTTCATACGGCGGTGCACATGGAACCTTCAATGATACACAAGCTTCACTGGCACCAGAGCACCAAACTGTGCTTTAAATTATGCCAAAATAAGTTTTAAACAAAAATAATCCAAAAACAAACTCAAAAACGCAGATTTATTGATATGCCCCATTCATACTTTGTCTATATTTACACATGGTAATGAAGCTGATTCGCGGTACCACTCGTTTTCATATGCGTATTTTCGACACGCGGCGATAAATGATCACAATATATATATGCAGTTCGACAGAAAAAATGATTTATCTTCAAGCTGCAACCAAACATTTGTTCGACCTTGCCGTTTATATCAGGTAAAATCTTCTTTTTTCCTTGCCGTGACTTTTCTGCTAATTTTCTTTCACAGTAAACTTCCGGTACAACAACAACAATAACAAGGCATTTTGTAATCTGTTATCTGATTGGTCGATATTTTTCCGCATAGTATTTCCCGCAACATGTCAATTTTGTGCAGTCCAATGATGTGTGAAATGTTGACTTTAGAACAAATAACAGCATTAAATACAGCAAAGGCTGGTCACAGCCTACTTATTTGTGGTCAGGCAGGTACGGGCAAGACTCATCTTGTGAAACAAATTGTGTCCGACTTAAAACATAGCCGGAAGGTGTCTTTGTTGTGCACAACTGGCATGGGGTGTCTTCAATACTCGGACATGGGGGCCACAACAGTACACAGGTAAATATGCTCAAATCATAATCGTGGATGTCTGTACCTATTTTGCCAGCTAGTATTGATGAGATAGTTTAAGATCATGATCAATTGATAATATTGATTAGATAACACTGTCAGCATGTGCGGATCCAGGATTTTCCCAGGAGGGCCCAGACCAAGATCTCTTTTGAATGTTGTGTTTTCCATACAAATTGAAAATTCTGTGAAGGGGTTTTGACGTGCCGCTTTTCTTCACATAGATCCACATAAAATAATTATTATCAGGTAAGAATGATTCATTGGCCCAGAGCAGCCCCCTTGCACTTTCAGAAGAGGGCTTTGCCATTTGGAAGCTGTTTTATAATGTATATGAGCCGTTCCACGAGAAAACGTGTATAAATTACAAGAAATCAAAATTGAGATAACAAAATATTTATAAAGAACATTCTTTTATCATACAATTTATATAGTTATCTCTTACTCTTTCAACAGTTACAATGCTTTTAAGTATGTCACCGAAGGCTTTTTGTGACGTGAGGTTAAGAATGTCATGAAAGCTATATGACGTCGGCTTGTATGGCATGTATTTTTATGCCCCCACTTTGGTGGAGGGAGATGGGAGCATATAGGTTTGCCCTTGTCCGTCCGTCCGTCCATCCTTCCGAGAATGTTGTGTCGCTCCTAGCTCAAAAAGTATTTGACTTAGAGTCACAAAACTTTACAGGAATGTTGGTCCACATGTGTAGTTGTGCACCTGGGGTTTCGCATCCTGATTCATTCAGTCGTGTAGGAGTTATGGCCCATGTAAAAATTGGTCATTTTAGTGTTGTGTTGCGCCTAGCTCAAAAAGTCTTTTAGTGTTGTGTTGCACCTAACTCAAAAAGTATTTGACGTAGAGTCACAAAACTTTACAGGAATGTTGGTCAGCATGCGAAGTTGTGCACCTGGGGTTTTGCGTCCAGATTCATTCAGTCATGTAGAAGTTATGGCCCCTGACTTTGTAAAAATTTGTCATTTTAGTGTTGTGTCGCGCCTAGCTCCAAAAGTTTATGACATAGAGTCACATAACTTTACAGGAATGTTGGTCAGCATGTGTAGTTGTGTACCTAGGGTTTCGCGTCCAGATTCATCCAGTCATGTAGGAGTTATGGCCCCTGACTTAGTAAAAAAAATTAGTCATTTTAATGTTGTGTCGCGCATAGCTCCAAAACTATTTGACCTAGAGTCACCAAAGTTTACAGGAATGTTGGTCAGCATGTGCAGTTGTGCACCTGGGGTTATGCGACCTGATTCATTCAGTCTTGTAGGAGTTATGGCTGATGACTTTGTAAAAATTGGTTATTTTAGTGTTGTGTCAAGACTAGCTCCAAAAGTATTTGATGTAGAGTCACAAAACTTTACAGGAATGTTGGACAGCATGTGCAGTTGCGCACCTAGGGTTTCGCATATCGGATTCATTCAGTCGTGTAGGAGTTATTGGCCCTGATTTAGTAAAAAATTGGTCGTTTTAATATTGTGTCACGCGTAGCTCCGAAAGTATTTGACCTAGAGTCACCAAAGTTTACAGGAATGTTGGTCAGCGTGTGCAGGTGTCCTTTGTCATGTAGTGGGGGCATCTGTGTTCGATGGACACATTTCTAGTTTAAGTCATAAATACAACAATATATATGTATCACTTCTAGACATGTTTAATTAACATCTAAAACGTCAATTTGTAAATACTAGTATGTGAAAAATAAATTTATTTTCAGTTTTGCTGGATTACAAGATGGGAGATTTGATTCTTTGAGCCTTGAGAACCTTGTCAGATATGATGAAAAATACCACAAAGTGAGAGACAATGTAACAGTATGTGACATGCTAATCATAGATGAAATTTCGATGTTGTCAATGAAAGATTTTGAACAGTAAGAACTGGTTTGTAGGGTAGTTCGAAACAGCAACAAAGGTTTTGGAGGTATCCAGGTAATATTATGTGGTGATTTCTACCAACTACCACCAGTGGCTAGTCCACTTCATAATGATAATGGACAGTATTGTTTTGAAAGTGCAATTTTTAAAAAATGTATACCTCACAGACTAGTACTTACAAAGGTGATGCGTCAGTCTGAAGAAATTTTTGTGAGAGCTGTTAGAGAAACAGCAGTAGGTTGTGTATCTGATGAAGTTGATGCTTTTTTGAGAAGTCTGGAAAGACCACTTGAGGGTGACCAACAAAATGTGAAGCATCTGTTTCCCAGAAACTATGATTCAGCTGTGTTTAATAATTCTTGTTTAGCTCAACTTGAAACAGATGGCAAAATATACAAAGCACTGAAAAACAGTGGGGACCAGAAGTGCCTCAGGAAAATTCTGGCACCACATTATCTGCATTTAAAACTTTCATGTCCAGTGGTTTTGTTATGCAACTTAGGTGGGAAATTGGTAAATGGATTGTCTGGTATTGTGAAAAAGTTAGAGGAAGATTATGTTTATGTTTATTTTGAAGAGATAAAGGAAACACATAGATTTGGGCGTCATAAATTTACACAGTACAGTACTAATAAAAAATGTGTTGTCTCTGAGCGGGAGCAGTTTCCATTACATTTAGGCTACGGGTTGTCCATTCATAAGTCCCAAGGAATGACACTGCCATCAGTTGTAGTTCACTGCCATGGAATATTTGAAGCAGGACAGCTGTCTGTGACAGTAGGTCGAGCAGTTTCATCAAAAGGCTTGTCCTTAATTGGTTACAGAAAAGGACTGTGCCTTCAGCCAAAACCTGTAATAACATCATTTTATGGAGCCCCATCTTCTCCATTGTCAGATGACTTATCTTGTTGCAGAGCATTGGAAATTACTCCCATTTCAAATACTGACTTAGAAACACTTGTTATTGATTCCGACGGTGATAGCTCAGATTTCAATGATGAAGACTTAATTCAAATAGACAATGCCATTCAGGACTACAATTCAAACTTAGCTATTATTGAGCAGTTACAGTTCACATCATCGGTGAAGGCATTATTTTGTGTCACTGGGGACATCTGTAAGGAACATAAACTTGTTGCCTCAAGTATCATTACAGAAATATTAAAGGCGGAAATTCACCATAGGTGTAGTGCTAGACTTCAGGGTTCAGGGGCAGAAACATCAGGTTTCAGTGCTGATATGTCAGATGCAGGAAAAGCAAAAGTGCGGTATGTTGCAGGAATGTGTGTTGCAAAGTTAAAAAACCATTACATGAATATTGTGATATCAAACCAAAACAATCCTGACAAGTCAGTGCAAAATAATGTTAAAAGCTCAAATGATAAAGTTGAAGTGTTGAAACAAATGGTTGGTGATGAAAATTTGGATTATGAACATGACAAAACCTTACAAGAAATTGAACGAAGACAAAATACTAGAAGAGGATTAACTTATGTGAATGAGTTATCTTTCCAGTTCTTCTTAAATTTATTGAGCAAAATTTGTAGTACACTTAATACAGAGAACTTCAGGCAACAGGGAGGGGATATTTTTGAATGGTCTTATTCTTTGCTAATAAATGATGATGATCTTCAGATGTTATTTTCAGAAATAAGTAAATGTGAAAATCCTGAAATTACTAACTCTGTTTTTAAAGAACTAGTTCACAAATTTCTCACGGTTTGTCACAAGCAGTTTTTGAAAGACACTAAAGATAGGTTAAATGTAATTAAAAAAAGGCACATAGAGAAGAAATAAGTAGGAAAGCTGAGAAAAGAAAATCAGAAGTGCAAATATCAATGAAAGACATAGTCAGTGATAAATCTGAAGAACGAGAAACGTCTCACATGAAGTTAAAGTTAAATTGTTTAGGAAATGAAAGTTACTTGTGTGGTAGAGAATTCACAAAAGCAAAATTGATGGAGTTATGTGAAGCATATGGGGTTCACTGTACTACTAGCATGAAGAAGCAGGAAATAGCTATGATTTTGAATAAGGAAATAATTAAGTCTGACAAAATGTTGAACCCTGAGGCATTATCAGGTGAAGTGCTACCATTAGCAACATCGTCACAAACTGCAGGAGCATCGAAGCGCCAGAAGAAACCAGGAAAGGGGAAGGGTAGGGGTAAAGGGAAAAAGAAAGCGGACACTAAATATATTTGCAGGGTGTGTAAAGAGGAGTATCTTGAAGGGGAAGAGTGGATCCAGTGTGATGACTGTAATGCTTGGCTTCACAGAACATGTGAAAATGTCATTGATGAAGAATGGGAAGTGCTGCAGGAGGAGGAGATTCCATGGTCATGCTCCCTGTGTTCCCAGGAGTAATACCAGCTAGATTTGATACCATTTAGTAAGATCATATTTTACATACTGAAGATTGAACCTATAATTGTGTCGGTGCGACGTTAACCTCTCCCCCGCAAAAAAACAAAAAAACAAAAAACAAAAAACAATATTTCCAAGGGTTTAGAATTCACAGGCAACTAGGGTCGTGAAAATTACGAAAATAAAGCTCTCCTGAAAATTTCTCAATAAACATTACTTTAAATTACTTTATATTCAGGGAGGAGACTTATATGTATCGATGCTAAAAATGAGCCACGCCATGAGAAAACCAACATAGTGTATTTGCAACTCACATAGATCCAGACCAGCCTACGCATTGTGCAGTCTGGTCAGGATCCGTGATGTTTGCTTTCAAAGCCTATTTCAATTAGAGAAACTGTTAGCGAACAGCATGGATCCTGAAAAGATTGTGCAGATGTGCAGGCTGGTATTGGATACACACTATGTTGGTCTTCTCATGGCACGGCTGAAATGTAAAATTGCAGACTTTGTATATTTGTTGTAATGGGTTTTTTGAACATAATACATGTGTGTACATTCATGAACCACATTGAAGTATTAACAACATGGTTTTCTCATGGCACAGCTCAAATCTAAAATTGCAGGCTTTCTATATTTGTGTCTGTTTATGAGCAGTAATGGTAATCACAACACCACTGATGCCCCTATATGTATCGATGCTAAAAATGAGCCACGCCATGAGAAAACCAACATAGTGTATTTGCAACCCACATAGTGGTAATTGTGGTAAAAACATAGAGCTAGTCTGTGATACCTACAGTGTTCACAATGGCATTTCTGAGAATTGCCTTGTACATTAAGCTTTTTACTGGACATCATCCAGAGTGAAAATGGACCCTCTAGTGTTACATAATATATACAGTAAATGATGTGGTCATAAGTAATTAGACAAGTTTATTAAATAGTCAAATCTTTAATTATTGCTAAATTATTGCACAAAATTACATTACTAATGGGTTTCTTGAACATAACGCATGTGTGTACATACATAAACCACATTGAAGTACACAATCATGTATATTAAAAACAGATGATTACCAAAACAGTACATTATTTTCAAAAGAAAGATGTAAATAGTATAAAAAGAATTCAGCAAGTTATTTTTAACCCATACATTTCTATTACCCTTTTAGCAAATTGAATTGATAACATCAGGGATGAGCTATTTAAGTTGATACAATTTGTTTCACCAATCATCACCTAAAATAAATATATATAAACTATTTTACTTCTGTGCTTTAATCAAAGCATGATAACTCTGGTCAGTTCAAATAAACTCTCATAATCTAATGCATTTCTTCTTGTTAAATGGTTCTGATAATACAATGTTAAAAGGCTGCACAGACTTTCTTTTATTATAAGCATTGCTTTTCTTTGAAACAGCATTTTGTCCAAGTATGGTGGCATTAATACCGTATTTATACTGGTGAACAGTAGGATTGTTATTGGATCCATTACATAATGTCCTCTGCTGGCAGAAGAAATTCTCAATAACGTCACTGTTAAGACCAGCAGGAACTACACTTCTGTGATGAATTTCAATTCTGCGTTTGCATATTTCAGTGAAACCTCTGCACATACTTGATATATCACTATACGTTTCCCTGCTGATAAACATTTTGTTTCTTTCAGATGCGGTTTTGTCAGTTACATTGTTTACATTCTCCGCCCACTGATCAAGCCATACTTCTAGTTCAGACAGACACTCTAGCCTAGGATCAGACATTTCAGATATTGGACGTCGGTCTCTGAACAGTTCTATAACTTTACTGGTAAGTTGAAGCAACTCAATAGTTTTGTCTAAGTGTGAACCATCAGCTAGAGACTGCTAGTATTGTTGCATTAAATACAGCATGTCACTATTTAAGGCATCTTCAGCTAAGTGATTGCGCATTTTGGCAGCTTTTGACAAAAACAAATGGTCATTTGTTAATTTAGGATGCACACGGACAGGATTGTTCAGTTTATCCCAATGGAATGCCTTAATCCAGTGGTCCCAAAATATATTTTTGCCATCTATTTCAAGATGCTTTTTACAGCCTACCACATCACTTGTACCACTGGAACATATATTGTTTCTGAGCTTTTTAATATTGTGTGAATAGTCCATTATGAAGGTCACAGTAGATGATGCTCCATAAGGATTTGTAGCACTATAATTTTTCAGTTTTGCATCTTCTTTGTCATCAAAGTGCATCATTTGCAGTGACCTATTATTTGATGCACCATCAATACAGACATAGTCAATTTCAAAATCATAACCAAGTAGTTTTGAAATAGCTTCCCAAACAGTTATATATAATTCAGGGGCATTTGCACCTACTGAAGGAAAATATGCAAAAGGGAACCTGAAGCCATCATATGATAAAAACATGAATTGAAGAACATGAGTGGCAAGTTTAATTTCATTTTGTTTGGTGTTAAGGAAATTCATATCCTGTGCTAACTGTCCCAAATCTACAAGTCCATCTACCAAATTTTTACCCTCAGAAAAAGACATTTTTAAGTCATCCTGTACAGCCATTTCATCTAATATGAGGCCACCTCTTTTATCGATTTTCATTCTTTCTGCCTCTTTACACATCCACATCAACATATTATCATTTAGTCCTGGACTTTGGCTGTGACAGTTTTTATATCTCTGTAACAAATTTGGTGATGGTAGGTACACAAGCCCGCTATCCCGCAAAGATGAGTAAGTTTGGGGACTTCTATTCCACAGGGACAAACAGACTTGTATTATCTCATTGTCCCAGCGCCGGCTCCTAGGATCTTTGTTTGAATTAGTACTTTTGCATATGTCACTCTGGGCCTTAAGGATTTTAAGTGTTAGTTCACTGGCCCCAGGAAAGAAACTTTCAAAAATCTGGTCAGGGTCAAGGTCACAAGTGTCGGGTAGCGCAACATTATCACCAGGGACTGCTTGGTTTTTACACATATTACATACACTAGAGTAACTTGTAAAAAAAGCAACACCTTCACATTTCTTTGCAGTAACTCTAAGTTGTACATTTTCATCACCAGGGACTATCCACTCTTGAACCAAACTATATTTTGTGGTGTTAAGTTTTGATTCCACAGGCTTTCCACAGCACACTTTACTCTGTTTAACTGTATTAAAGACAATTCGAGCATCAACAGCAGTTTTTATTGTTATGTTATCTAAGCATATGTTATTTGTAGACACATTTCTACCATCCAGTGATATTTCTAAACCTCTTGTTTCTATATCTATAGTCACAGTTTTCATGTGATCATGTTTATTGACAGTATATCCCGAGTAACAAGAATATGTAATACTAGAATTTGTCTCTTTCATTTTTATGAAGCCGTAAGTTTTTGCCAGGTCTGTCATTTCATCAATATGTATTTCTTTATTGTTGTCAAAGCTAGGACGGAGACCCTTGTATCTGCTAGGACCATTTACATGGACTACTTTTACTTTGTCAAACAGTAATGGTACAATTTGTCCCACAGACTTCTTAGAAAGTAATTCTGTATCTGGATGAGTTAATGCATATTTATCATACAGACCTTTTGATGAAACACACACAGAGCCAGGAACAGCAATGTATGACCTCTGTACCCTGAAAATATTTAAGAGTTCAGATTATATCTTACAGCCAAGGTTTTTGAAGTGTCTTAGGAGGTGGCGGGATATTTAGGTTTTAATTAAACATGTTTTGTTAGGTTAAGCTTGTTAAACAATTTTAGCACTAGTTAACTGCCAAAATGCCAGTCATTTCTGAAAAATGACAAAGATACTTCTAGCTTAATTTCATAAATTTTAGTAATACATCACCAAAATGAAGGAAGGAAATTGGCTTATAATATTTATATAGTTAAAATGGCTATTCATTTCAGTAATCATTAATTCTATACACTATAATAGTATTTCAAACATTTCAACAATATTTTGCCAATGCTTTGAATTGCTACCTGAAGGCAGGACTTTTCTAGTAGAAAATAGAGGTACTGGCAAAAATTGCAAGTGCTGATACAAGTAAAATTTAAATCCTTTCATTATTTGAGTTTTGTATTTTTTGTCAATTTTGTGATCATGTGGCCAACATCCTTCCCATTTTCATCAAGAAAAAGGCATGAATTATATGCCCATAATACTTGCTTCTTTGGTTTTTGCTACTTTCAATGTGTCTGTCAACACAATAAAGTTTGATTAAGCTTTTTTTGTTATTTGGACAGCAAACCCTTGAATACTATAAATGAAACCTTTTTACAATATCTATAAAGACTGTCTCAATAGATCTTGGTAAACTAACCTTACTTTATGCATTTACAAAGCATGCATGGATCCAGGAGGGATGTTTTTTTTAATTTGTGTGGTAAAAGCTTTAAATATCAAATGAACCTTTTTGTGTGGATGCCCAATACCAACCCCAAGACATCCCACCTTTTCCAGTCCAAGGTGGGAAATATGAATTATCAAGAGGTATATTTGGAAATGTTATACATATAATGCAGCATTTTTTTAAGATTTGAAAATATGTGAAAAATGTAGTTCATTTTAAAGATGTTTAAAACCCTGGAAGACTCCCTCTTAAAATTTGGAAGTCTGCACCCCAGAAAAAATCCTGGATCCACCCATGGAAAATATATATCAAGCATGATGTGGTGTATTCTAGCAATAGAATATGTCATTCATTGCTTTAACAGCCAACAGGTCTAGTTCATTTATAAAAGAAACATTTTATTCATGTACAAACATACTGTAAGCATGTTTCTGGATTTGGTGGAAATGTCACATGAAAATAAAGATAACTAATGCACAGAAATGAGTACCATTGTACAAATTGTGATGTCTGACCAATTTGAGAAATTGTTTTATTCATGACTTCATGAAACAACAGCTGACAGATACAGTGTGAAAAAAATATTTCTTCGCTAATTTGACATTTAAATTTCCCTCCAGGTAAACAGCTGGAAATGAGCAGCCAATCAGATCGACCGTTACAAACTACCACAACAACCGGAAGTTGACAGTGACAGATTTTCCGATAATTCTGACAGATCGAGAAACCTAATGAAAATTGAAAGCTTTGGTGAGTAGTAGTCTTCTCCAAGAGTAACATGTTTGGTTGCAGCTTGAAGATAAATCATTTTTCTGTCGAACTGCATATATATTGTGATCATTTATCGCCGCGTGTCGAAAATACGCATATGAAAACGAGTGGTACCGCGAATCAACTTCATTACCATGTGTAAATATAGACAAAGTATGAATGGGGCATATCAATAAATCTGCGTTTTTGAGTTTGTTTTTGGATTATTTTTGTTTAAAACTTATTTTGGCATAATTTAAAGCACAGTTTGGTGCTCTGGTGCCAGTGACAAGCTTGTTATTCCATGAAAAATGGCATATGGTCCCCGGATAAAATAATGGGTTTGCCCTAAACGAGAAAACAATAGGCAGAATTAAACAAACTGGAATTTAGAAAGGGGATCTGAGGTTATGGAGCCTGCATATCACAGGAACTGCCAAAAGACAAAATTAAACAGCAGGTACCATATCCATGGGGTGATTATACAATACCCATAGCTATGAAAGCGGGAGTATTGGAACAACCCAGGCCGAAATGGTCAATCTGGGAAACTAAACAGTACCAATAACACGACATAAAAGTCGTGCTGAACGATCTGAGAAGATCGAAATATAACAGCCCTGATTGAATGTACGGGGACTGCAGCAAATGTCAGTTATGGCAAAAATTTAACCAATAAAAGTCGTGCTGAACGATCTGAGAAGATCGAAATATATGAGCCCTGATTTAATGTACGAGGGCTGCAGCAATTGTCAGTTACGGCAAAAATTTAACCAATTTTACACGAACACTGCATGAGAAAGATATGTCTGCAGCTTTTGAAAAAAGAAAGGAAAATTATGTGTTTTAGCTCGACTATTCAAAGAATAGGTGGAGCTATTGGACTCCAGTTTGTTTAATTCTGCCCATTATTTTATCTGTGGACCATACGCCGCTTTTCATGAAATTGCACTCTGTGCATCATTGCAGGTTCCATGTGCACCGTCGTATGAATACATCTGCGGATGTCTCTAAATTACATTCTGGTACTTATAACATGTGTACATGTTGAGTTCTGCTCAACCCGGGGCTAGAGGGCGTGGACGGTAGCTTGCACTTCCACTTCCGTCCATGAACAGGCGCAATCAAACCGAGCCTGCAACATTTTTGTTTATGTCGTGTTTGGCGACCTGTGGCTTTCCACTTTTTTATTTCATCCATGCGTCGGCGTCCGCGTCGTCGTCCCGATTTGGTTAAGTTTTTGTATGTAAGCTGGTATCTCAGCGACTACTTGTGGGAATGGATTGAAACTTCACACACTTATTTACTGTGATAAATTGACTTACACTGCACAGGTTCCATAACTCTATTTTGTGTGATTTTTTTATTAAGGTTTTATATGTAAGCTGGTATTTCAGTACCTACTAAGGAAATGGATTGAAACGTTACACACTTGTTCATTGTGATGATCTGACATGCAGTGCTCAGGTTCCATAACTCTACTTTGCTTTTTTACAAAATTATGCCATTGTTTCGACGAAGCAGTTGTTGGTTAAATTTTTGTATGTAAGCTGGTATCTCAGCACCAACTAATGGGAATGGATTGAAACTTGCACAATTGCCCATTGTCATGAGCTGATATGCATTGTACAGGTTCCATAATGTCCATTGGCATGAGCTGATATGCATTGTTCCATAACCCTTTTCGCAATTTTACAAAATTATGTCCCCTTTTCGACTTTAATATTAATTCAGATGACAAGGCTGTTGAATAGTCGAGCGTTGCTGTCCTCCGACAGCTCTTGTTTTTACATTACGTTGCCTATTTTCATCTATTTTTGACTGAAAATGTCATACCAGGTGTATATCTGCGATACTTTTCTATTGCGATTTAGGAGTACACAAAGAGGACTTTACTGCTTTCTAACGGTTGAAGATTTAAACTAACATTCTGTAATCACTTTTGGCACATTGTTTGATTTTCATTTGACTGACAACTTTTGGGGCGATTTGGGTTAAAGTCATACGTTCCTCTTCAGAGTTTTTTTTATTGCAGTTACAAGTTCTGTAAAACGTTGCAGTTTATATTTCGAAACTTTCGAATTTCATAGGTTGATATACTCACACCTCTCATACTATACCTGTCCATTATTAACCTGTACCTGTCCATTATTAAAGTATCCATTATTTTAAGAATGGACAGTTACAGGTTAATAATGGACAGGTATAGTAAAATAATCGTGTGTATAGAACAGTATCGGTACAATAACCTATATAATGGACAAAACTAACAAAGGATTACATCACAACCGTGTTTTAAACACTGATATTCAGCTCTTTACCTGAATAAGTACTTAGCAATACGCATTTGGCATTTATTGTTTCGTATTTGCAATTAACAATTATCATTTATTGTTTGACAATTACCATTCACAGGCAATATTTGACATTAAGCATATAGCAAATAGCATTTTGCAATAACTGTCATTTAGCATTTGGCAATTAGCATGGCACACCGGCTTTCCTAAGCCTTCCATATACTTACTAAATGTCATTTCGTTTTCAAACCATTTTGCATAAGGCGTTTGGCATTTAGCATTGTTATCTGATATTTAGCAATTGACACATGGTGCACCAGGTTTCCATATAAACATGTACATTAGCATCACTTTGGTAGAACCGTTCTACACACACTGGAAGTCTTTACTCTAGGCCTAGTTTACTCCCATTATTGTACTGCTAAACTATGGAGAGAAGTCCGGTAATATGATTGTAGGGTTAACGCACGTGTTTTAGTGTAACAACATCTGCAGAATCCCAAGGGATTGGTTGGTGCACGAGCCCGTAGGGCGAGTGCACCAGCATAGCCCGAGGGATTCTGCAGATGTTGTTTCACGAAACAAACGTGTGTTATCGCTATTCTTGCATAAAACACAACTAAAGTGCTGAAAATATCGAAAAAACAAGACTATTCAGCTGACATTAGCCGATCGAAGTCGGCCGTTTCAGGTTGTTATGGACACATGTTTTATTTATGCATTTCCAGGGCCTACAGAAACATTGCATATTTTATACATGTCGAACGGACATACTTGATGTGGTAATTTCTTTAATATTAAATATATGTAAAATAAGTATGACTCCCCCTTTTCCCGATATATCGGTAGGAACTTTAGTATTAGAGGCTCGGAATTATGAGAAAAGGGCATACACGGCATCCTGTCTTTACACAGTTTGCAGGTGAGGTGCCGACAGAACACAATTCTGCTTGGTTTAAATTAATAGTCTGTCCCTTACGCTTTTTAAATGTAAACAGTATCGTTTAATAGAAATTGGTATCGATACCTATATTCTTCATATCGTTAAAAATGAAATCTCTAGGCCTATAACGTAGAAAATTTTGCTTTGCACCCCACCCCATCGCGATCAAAGTTTGATAAACACAACAATTTGAATTTTTCCAACATCGATATAATCAACTTAGATTGGATTTATAAACTCAAATATGGTTGGTGAGATCTACAAATAAATTGAAAAATATATAATAAATACCTTCTGTTCATGAAATGTTCATTAACTATGGAAAAATCCTTCAAATTTAACGCTTCGTCATGTTTATGCTTTACATTGCACACCATCACTATATCAGTAGACTGCATAGATGTGTAAAGTAGACACAAACATTTTTTAAAAGTTTTAGTGTATGATTTAAAGTTAGCATGTCAACTTTCTCGACTCAAATTAATTTGGAAAACGAAATTGTATTTTTGTAAATGTTGTTTGCCTATCATTTTCAGGGATTAAATCGCGGCGTGTAAACTTACTTTGAGTCAAATACGCGTAATAATACAATAATAAAGGAACGTCAATGCAGTCGCGTATCAAGAGAGGTAGCACTTACTACAAGTTAAAGTAAAGTTAGGTTGAAAAATGATATTTTTCATAAAAATGCAGATGAAAAGATTTCATCAGTCTAGGACCTTTCGACTTCGGCCAAAATTGATTCGGGATCCATAATTTGCTTACGTTGGACCCGCAACAGCATATTCAAAGCGTTCACCAACAGCGCGTGCTCACGAGAATCTCCTTGTTTGTACACGTTTTTTTCCCTGTTTGTGCATGGTCGAAATCGGCAAAAAACAAAGGTTTTATGCAAGAATAATTATTAACGTGATAGAAGTATGAAATCTAAAATACTTGAATTCGTAATAGTAATAGTAAAGATATCACCGAAAATGAGAAAAAAAAAACACTACATAATTTATTCACATGTTTTCCAACAACTAATTTGATAAACATTTTTTTTTAATATTATATATGTTAAATGTTCCAAGCCGAGATTCAACGAGTTATTCCCTAACTTCATTGTCCATGTGTATTGAAAAAGGAAGCGAATGAATCACGTATATGGCATGTAATCCGCTGCATTAATATGTGAAATGGTGTTAAACGGACGTATCAAAACGTTTAGAATTTTAATTGCATGCGTATTATACAAAATTTTCAAGCCAAAAATCAGCAATAGTTGTAATTAAGTCCAGAAAACATTTTATGATTAAAAGAGGCACCTTGTTTGTTCACAACTGAATGCACGTGCTAATAACTAAAATTGCACGTGCTGACGACAATTAAGAAATTTAATAAGATATTAAGAGTAAAATCACTGCAAACAATAGGTATTCATAATTTAATAAAAATATAAAAAAAATCAAGTTTCTAATACCATTACTTTTTGAAATATGACAAAAGAAAATTTTCGAGTTTCCGCGATTACCAGCTTCAGTAGCCGTTTCCATGGTTACGGCACACCGCTAAATTTCTACGACCTCATTCAAAACCTCTATTTGTTGCCGAACTGTATTCTTATATAGGTGAAAAAGTTTTGTATGTTGGGTAAATTAAAATCCTTACGGAGGGCTCGTACACACGAAAGCTTCTTCAGATATTAACAATGAATTTGCAATTAATCAATTTTTCATGACATGCATTAACCGTTACTAATTATTGAAATCTGAAATCAACAATATCAGTCTACAAATACAGGAAAGTAGTCGAATAATGCTCCAGACTTCGATTGTATGTACGGTAATTCATGTTTTATTAGTAAATAGCGTTTTTTTTTTCGAGAAGTTGGCTTTCATACCTATGTCGTTATTTATATTATCAGCTATAAAAAATTAAATGGTTACATATGCTCAAATATGTTGTTACAGAGGATGCAGATTTATTGTTTTTGTTTGTAAATTATATGTTTTTTATTCGCAGAAGTTTCAGATTGTTTTCCTTTGATATGCCTCGTAATTGCATTTATTGTAGAATTACTGTTTAAGCAATTGTGCCTTTTGCTACGAACTTGTGAAATAGGTCTCTAATTAGAGACTAAAGTGTGAATTAAATCTTAGCAACAATTTGCCCAACAGTTTCCTTAACCTCGTAGTCATACATGGTGACGTTTACAATGACCTATTTTTATAAAAATTAAAAAAACGTTTGTGGTTTTTATGCACATACCTGCACACTTAAAGCGGCATGATCGTGCATTAAAGAATTAAGACATAATATAATGTTAATCAATATCTGCGTATGCATTTTCATGGCAGTTGAATAATGAGTGTTTGTTTTTAACTCCGTAATTATTTCAGAGGCGGTGAATTATTAGAGTTTACATTCTTAGCTAATAAGAGACTTCTCACTAAATTTAATTTCTATCCTTTTCTACCTCGTCGAAGCTAATTGTTCCCTTTCTGTCAGACAACTAAAAAGTAATTTATCATGTATAGAACAAAATTAAGAACTTAACTTCTTTTGCAAATGTCAAAATTGATTTCTCAACTTTCTCCTTCGTCTTTGAGTATATTTCTAAAAGCTCTACAGAAAAGATCCAAGACTTATTACAAATGAAAATATTGCATTTCTTGTTTTTTGTTGTTAAGATCCCTTAAAATACGTAAGCTACACATGTACCAACTATCAGTATAAACAAAGATTTTGTTTCATGTTTAATATACACCCTGCCATTTTTTATTACAACACTGCATGTATATATATTTACACAAATAAAATAATTTCCTTGATCTGTTGCAGTTACGCTACAGGCATGTTAAGGATCCATATATTTTACAGCTCTGTGAAGTAACCATCCAATTGAGGATCCGACCGCAAGGTTTTATTGAGACTCAATAGAGATGTGTAGATTACGGCTTACTATTTATTGTTCAGCAAGAAAATCTTATTTACAAAGGTTAGATGCTATTCATAACCAGCCTTTGGGTCAAAGCAAGTTGAACGTTTTTATGTGGATGCAAATGAACCCTCGCAATATACACACATTGCAAATATTTTGAGGGTACCAACAAACAATTCTTAATTAACCTACTTATTAAATTATTTTTAAAGTCAAATGCTTTGATTCATACCAGAAAAAGTCACTAACTAACTACATTGTTTAGTTTCCTATGAATGGAACAAACTTTGAAGTCGAAAAAGAAAATCCAAATCTGGATACACTACCAAGGACCTCGCCAATCGTTCTTTTTTTATATTAAAACTACACTAAAATCTGAAATGAATCCTTCAAGGTGGTCAGTTACATCTAAGCAACAACATTTTATGACATTTTTCAGTCTTTATATATTCTGTAAGGAACAAGAGTATAGAGTTAGAGTCCTATTACAAATATATGTAATACCTCCCTGCATTATAAAAGTATTTAAAAGCAGTCTAATTCTTTTGATTCAAAAATGGTTTCTAGTTTTACATTAGCGTTGGATAGATATTGGGATATTCCAAAATACCTGAAACAAAAGGCAAAACGGCGTGTATGGTAGATATTCATCTTTTTTTATCTATCTTGGTTGCGCAACCAATATAGGCAAAGGAGGTAATAATAATTTTTAAAACTTTCATTCGTTATTAATTTAGACAAATTATATATTTGTCAATGCAAATCTTTGACAAGTTTAATACAATAGACCTTATATTTTTAGCATTCCTTAGGCAAAATATGTTAATTGAATTTATACTTATGTTGAAATGACACTGTCTTGGATGGGCAAACAGCATATGAAAATCAAATTTTAAAGATATTTTGAATGAAAATCCGACATGTATTAAAACTCAGTGGTCTTAAATAAGTTTAAATGATTATTTGTAAAAGTTAAGAACAAAGCAATCAGCTGACCAAAATCTGATTAATCACCTTTAAGTATTAAATCCCAAATATTATACGTAATATAAAATCGGCGTACAAGGACTATTTTTCTCTAATACTGACGTTCAAAACGATTCAAAAGTAGGTTATGATGACGTCAGCAGCCTTTTTAGATCCAAATTACGTCTCCGAAATACGAAAGCAATAATTTCAGCTGAGACAAAAGCTATTGAGTTAGAACTAAACTATAGATCAAATTAAGAGAAGCCAAGTTTATCATCTTTTCCCACTCACTTTCTGGTTTTACAATATTATACTTCTCAGGGTTCATGTTGACATTTTCTAGCGATTTTCTTCAATTTCTGTTCTCAAGTTATCTAAATTTCGATGATAATGGTCCTTTTTGTCGATTAGCCGTAAAATCAAACTAATGCATTCAAATATTCATTACTATCCATAATCTTAATGCTTTTGTAGTCTTCAAAATATACCCTAGAGCCGCTTAAAAAAGGCGGATTAAAGGGCGCGGTGTTTGTCATAAGGTTTCCCAGATGACATTGTTTTCGGCCGAATTATGTAGATGTGGAAGTGGAAGAATTATTTCTTCTTCCAAAAACGTTTGAACTTCTTTGCTTTTGTAGGCAGAATCGTTGTCACGTAACGATACACCATAAACCAATCACAAGACTCATGTTTTGGTAAATTTTTTTCAATACAGCAGAATTCGAACAAATGATCGTCAGAGTTTATACAAAACAAATATATACAAAACCTTCTAGGCGGACCGAGCGAGCTTTGTAAAAGTTGGCAAAAGTTGTCCGTTTTTGATCCACTTTTTATCATCTACGAGATGAGGGCACTCAGAAAGTACATCAAAGTCTCATCACCCGTCAGAAGTTCAGATTACATTTGTTGCTGCATTTGTTATATTTTTCAAGAGAATCTTTGCTTTTGCAGGCTAACGGTTGACTGGACATCTGTTTAGGGGTCTGTTACCCATCCCGCTCAAACTTTCTTGTCTATCTCACGAGCGAAATCTTTCACTATGTATCAAGTATCTTCTGATGCATTTCCATTTGTTTATTTTCGGTTCGAGCTTGTGAGATTAACACGAACTTTCAGTCTTCGCACAATCTGCTCCTATATTTCCTGGATTAGCCGTATGCATACAATGAGATGACACCTATGCATCCGCTTAATAGCCATGAACACTTACGCACAGTGATATCAAATATTGGTGATAAGGTCTGTGAAATAACACGACGCCATTTTGCTTATTAAAAAGTGCATTTAAATCTTTTATTTATATACACGGTTCACAGCTGATATATATCCACCAATGTCGGTATTTTAATGATACCGTAAGCATTTTTATAATGTCTGAAGAATCTCATGGACTGACTAGTTTCATGCTTCATCGGAAGCATGATTGTTGACATGCCTGCTGAAGATCAAATTAAAATACAACAACATAAAAACGAAAACAATTTAGAGGTAACCGGAAGGCCTGGATAAACCAAGCAGCAGAATTTAATATTTTCACGGATTTAATAGAAATACCTAGGAAATATTCTCCTAGAAGCTGCAAAGCGTAATGAGAAATAATGGGAAAGAACGCAAATGTCAACGCCAACGGAAACAAACCTGGTCCTGCCTGGAAAACTACTTCGACGGAACTGCTGTCATATTATGTAAGATTGAATTGCTATCATGTCATAATTAAGTAAGTCAACAACCAACTAAATGTGTTGTCGCCAGTGTAAACTACAAAACGATAACAAACAGCTGAAAAATGTGAAGGAAAAACAAGCAACGAAGGTAGCATTTCTGGAGCATCTCCATTATTTCTTGAAAGTATAGGTAGGTTGTTCTAAACAGGATTGTCTAGCTTTACATGACTCGTGTATGGCTTGAATTGTAGGATAGCCATAGGGTGGTCAGCATTTCCTAAGGCAACCGATGGAGGATATTATGGAGTTGTGCATATGAGATAACATTTTTCTGGAAAAAAAGAAGTCCAGCACTGTGAAGGGAAATATTAGTATTTCAAAAGTTAGCATAAATTAAATAACAGCAAACATCAAACATCGGATATTGATGTTCTCTTGATAAAAACGTTCAGTAAAATTTCAGACACATTAGTTCTTTCAAGTATACTAAAGCGGATGCAGTTGGCTATAATATTCCAAACGAGTGTACCTTCGGGCAGATTTACACGCGCTAAGTCAATAAAGATACAAATCTCTCAATACCATATCTGCTCACGCGAATAAATGTTCACTTTTATGTTACAATAAACCATGTTCTTTGCTTGCCAACATCCTATATATTGCGTGTACAATTTTTGTCCTCTTTGACGAATTACAAAAGTCCAATATTTTGTCTTTTAATGCTTTCTAAAATCAGATAATAGTGCAATTTTAGCAAGATAGCTTAATGGTATATAAAAAAGATCTTTGATATATATGATCCTAACATATTTATCATGTATCAACAATATAATGTGTTAAAAAACAATTAGAAATTATAAAACAATGCAACCCAACGCAAAGAACTTGAATTTAGCGCATAGAAGCATCAATTTAAAACGCAAATTGTGTTTAAACATATGGATTTGTTATGAGCGTCTATATTTTTTGTATTTCTTTGCTGTATTAATACGACGGGTTCTGATTTGTTATTTTAACCGCTTCAGCTAGGTGTCCGAAAATCAATCAATGGCAAATGGCACTTCAATTAATTAAAGCACATGAAGTATTTCTGGTACTTTAGATTAAATAGCTTACAGCAGCAATAACGTACGGTCCGTTAGCAGTAAATGGCTTTATTGAAATACCATTTCAATGACTACATTCACCATGTTTCCTGTTTGCAATGATGATACCAGTGCACATCAAAAATACAAATAGATCCTAATTTACAATATACAAATAAATTACTTGCGAACAAGAAAAGTACCAGCATCGACACAGTGACTGTGCCAGATAATACAAATCAACAAGCAAACCCACTCTTTCAGAGGGATATGCAATAAATTGATTAAAAGTTATGTTGCTGATTGCGGAAACGTCGCGATAAAAGTGAAGTATTGCGAATATAAAGCGGATGGGTATAATCTCTTATTGTATCAAATAGATAAGGCTGACTTTTATCAAATCTGACGGAAGATCATCATATTG
This sequence comes from Mercenaria mercenaria, assembly GCF_021730395.1. Classification (NCBI taxonomy): domain Eukaryota; kingdom Metazoa; phylum Mollusca; class Bivalvia; order Venerida; family Veneridae; genus Mercenaria; species Mercenaria mercenaria. The sequence goes on along the minus strand of NC_069367.1, from coordinate 52,043,536 downwards.
TGTACTACTATCGTATTATACAAAATGAGAACAGACTCGATTCAGTAGAGGTGATAAACGGTGCAACATCCCTTACGCCCCACAGCACCAACTGATGTGAAACTCTACTATACATCACACGGAATAGAGTCCAAGTACAAGAAGTTTGTTTTTGTCTGCCACACGGTACCATAATACTTCTGTTATGATAGTTAATACAATTTTAGAAGCATGAATTGCAAACAAAATCCAGTACAGTTAAGCAATATGGTGTTATTTCCTTAAAACGTGTTATTAATATCTCAGACCTTAGCTTAACCAGATAATGTCACATGATACATTTCAGGTCCCTTCTGGTACTTCATTAGCTTGTCGCCGCAATATTATATCTGTCCTTTTTACAGGCAAATCGGTGATGATAGCCTTTATATTGTTATGTTTCTAAGAGTGTATATGCATGTTAATATCAATTGTTGTTGTTTTTTTATTATTTTGTTTTAACATGTTGCTTATAAATGATGTATAGACAACGTTATCTATATTATCATTATCTGTTAATGTGTTCCTTACTCATTTATACTTTACCGTATTATTGGCATGAGTTTTACCAAAACATGTACGACAGAAAACTTTTCCGTCCACTCCTAACATTCATCAGCATGATTGTATTAGATATACAATAGTTGGACCTGCTTTACAGCATTAATAGATATAATTACAAGATTTGTTTAAACGTTTTCAGTATGTCAAAGTCGAAAACACTGTTTTAAAAGGCACCCGTCTCTTTTTCCAGTAGGAGATATAACAGACACGTGAAATGTAATGTCCGCACAATTTTTGAAAATGTTACGTTTATAGTACTGTCAGATTTATAGATGTATTAGTTTATTTTGACTGGAAGATGTGTGTTCAGTTTTAAACTCATGTACACATATAGGTATTCATTGACAGTAAGATATATTTTAAATAAGGGTATCCTATTAATTCAAGTGTATTTCCATATCGTTAAAGTAATATTTGATAATGTAGTTGTGATACTATGTTATAAATACCGTTATAAGTCTGTAGACTGTATGTTTACTGGAATACGTCTAGCAAAATCTTTCAACAGACAACAGATAGAACAGAGAGGTATTTAATTGATAGACAGATAAAACACACTAACAAGAAAAGGTCACCAAACTACTGCAAATGTTTGCAGTATCTTGGCTCCAAGAATAAAACCGAAAATAAAAGATCTGAAATGAAAAGCTCATTATCGCGAATGTATGTGATATCTTGAAGAATACATTGAAATAACATCTAGTTGGAGACGGTAGAGCGCACATATTCAGTTAGATTTCTCCAGGGTTTTACTAAATATATGTATATATACGTTATTTGGACATGCATTGCAATGAGCTTTTAGGTGTAGTTTGGACTCTCTCATATGAATTGCTACATCAGCAAAGTCCCCACTCGAAATAATTACATCGAGGACAATAAGACAAATCCCAATGGAAAATGGGTAAAATATCATCAGATATTGACATGCATCATGTATACCGAAACATTGATCACGGAATTGTTTGTACGTTTCGTAACTACAGCAAAATGGCGTCGTGATTGTGCAACGGTAAAAGGTCAAAAATACTTTATGACTGATACCTCAATAAATATGCATATTTACTAATATGCTTAAATGAAATGTGAGTACTTTCTGGAAAAATACATTTTATTCCCTTTATTCCAGTGTTACCCTAAAACTTCCTATTTGATAAGTAAAAATAAACTCACAGTTTTTTTCTTTTTTTTAATTATTGCATTTTTTATTATTTATCTATCCCAAAACCTTCTTTTAATATCCATATAAAAAATTAAAACGAAAGTTTATCTATTACGTGATCTATACACAAACACATGTATCATTAAATACAAATATTTTCTAGTTGCTAAGCGCATCGTGTTCAGGACCTACGGTTGACCAACAGCAATCTAGCAATAGGACTTACTCTGTTTGTATATTTCATTTTGTACAACACAGTTTTGGTCATTTGTGTTAGTGTTATGATAACTAATTTACTGACGTAATCTTGTCTGACAAATTTAATTAATGACAAGTTTCTTGATGGATGTCTACCACAAAACGCGTTAAAACAACTCACATAATAAATGTCTTTCCATGTTTCCAAAATTATCTTCAAAATTTCTAGTTGGTGATTGTAACTCAACTGCGACATACACACGAAACAATTAACGAAAGATAATTGTAATTTTTGTCAACAAATTATGAAATTACTTTCTAAGTAATAAAGGCATAACAAATATTGTTTCTTGGAGTTTTTTTATTTTAGTGGAAATAGAAGCTGCCCCGACATTTTCAATGAGTGATCGCTCAATGATGTCCGTCGTCTGTCGCCTGTTCACACTTCTTGAAATTTGATCAGAGTAATTGCCTTGATGCCATCAAGGTCAAGATTGAATATTGGTCATCTGGGGTCAAAAACTATGTCACTTGATAAAATCAAAGAGAAACCTTCTGTATGCATCAGGAGCTGCATTTTACACCAGATATTCATAAAATTTGATCAGATTGCTTGGCTAAGTAAAGTCTATGTCAAATTTGAATATAGCCATCTGAGTTCAAAAATTAAGTTATCCGGCCAAATCAAAGAGAAACTTTGTGCATGCAAAAGGGGCTGCATTTTGCACTGGATATTCATGACATTTGATCAGAATGATTGTTTTGATTAAATCTAGGTCAGGTTTGATTAGTATTCATCTGGGGCAAAAACAAGGTCACCCAGTCGATTCAAAGAAAACATTTTGTGTATGCAAAAGGGGCTGCATTTTTCGTTCCTCAGGTGAGCGACCTAGGACCATTTGGTCCTCTTTTTTATTTCAAATGTCAAATATGAAAATATTTGTACTTTCTTTAACAATGGATCAACAATCAATCATTCTGTGCATGTTATATTTAAGCATCGAGTATATATTGGAATCTCTAAAATACTACACGAACAAGTATTCGGAATGACATTTCCTTCTCTGCTTTGGACTTTTAAATACGAGTTATTTCATCTTTTTGAAAACAGTTGACAACCATTCATGATTTATGAGAAAATGCATTAAAGGGTTATAAGATATTCCTTTTGGAGATCGACTTGACTTTCAAAGGTAAGTTTTTTGTTGTTGTTTTTTTTATTATTATTACTATTTCAGGTATTAAACGCTAATGGTCATATACAGCCAATAATTGCGCTGGTTGGTTGGTCTTTTATTTTCGCGAAACAAAGCTTAATGTTTGCCTGTATCTGAAATGTATCATAATCGTATTTACTAAATTCCAAATAATATCGCAGTTTTGTAGTTTTGTTATATTCAAATTTTCTAAGGGTTTTATGTTTAAATAGTATAAAAGGTTTCATGATAGAACTATTTTGAACTGATTTTAAGCAGCAGCAGGGTAATAACTGTCTAAGGTTATTGACTGGTTGTACGGTCGATAACCTTGGATTGTTCTCAAAGTGGTAATATAAACCTACTTGTCATATAATGTTACTTATAGAAGACCTTTATACAGAAGAAGTAAGTAATGTCAAATCAAATAACATTATTACATGATTTTCTATTATAATCGCCGGTCCATAGATTGTGCTTTATGATCGATCTTTATTATGACTAGGCAACAAGTCAAACGTTTCAAAATGAAATTCTGATATTATGTTATAAAACACTATAGAATGGTCAAAACTATATTGCCTCGGCCTTCTGACCCCGCGAAATAGCTTTTCCTATTGACCGGCGAGCCATTCAGTAATCTCATTATATATGTATGCACGTGTCTGCGTATCCATATGAAAGAGCAGTTGTGTAATGATACTGCGTGATGGCTGATAGAAAAGCTTACACCGTAATTATTTCGATATCAAGGCTTACTCTGAAGGTGGCAGATATGAGGTAACCCTCGCAATTAATAAGATTTAGTTGTTATATTCTTGTGCTCTGTCGAAAACATAGTACTTAATTTTCCTACAGACAACTTTAAAGCAATTTACCATGTCTGGAACAAAATGAGGCAAATGGCACTTTCTTTGAAAAATCAATGTTGATTTGTCATTTTTTCTTCAATGAGTTTCGTTCTACAGGCAAATAGTGCATCATCACCTTTCCATCTAGCTTTGAAATAATTTGCGTATTTTGTATCAATATCATTTTGTTATCTCTCACGAAAAAAAAAATGGTTAGAATAAATTATCAAGTATGGCCGCTTTGTGTGGATAGACATCGAATAAATGTTACAAAAATATATGTGATAATGCTGTACTTTATTTCATAAATCTTGCAAAAACATTTGTCTGTATAAGTAAAATATCTTGGACCAAAGTTCATTCTGTGTGATTCACATCTGTTGTTAAGGTAGTTCTGCACTTTCGAAACAAATAATGTTCCACAACGGAAAAGTTTATTAAACGATAGTTTTCAAAGCATTATTGTATCGAAAGGCAGTTCAGATAATATAAAGGATAGGGCCGTGTGCTTGATTTTTTGTACGAACGAGTAGAAAATATAAGTCCTCCGGTAAATTTCCGCTACGGGTTTCTAATGGAAGTGGAAAATGTACATACTAAGAAAGCAGTACCATCAAACAGAACTCTTACAGCAGTGTTGGCATGGGTGTGTACTTTCTAAAAATACAAAAATGATAGCTATATAGAAAACAAAAAACAGACAAAAACACACAAGTAGAGAAACATAATTTTTCTCGGCCTTTGAATGGTCAACAGTACGCAACAAACCGCGAAATATTTTAACACTGTTCCAAAGTTACAGGGGCAGTGCAAATAAAATTTATCACCACCAGGGGAATCCCATAAACACATAATGGTAACAAAAGGCACGGTATGTACTACACAAACATGAAGCCACCAGTCTAATAATAATTATATTTCACTGGAAAATTCTATATGGTTATTGCTACTTTCATGCCGTTATTCTCCAGAGGATTACATGTATGAACTATTTTGAAAACCATTTTTCGTTATCTAAGACCTTCTGAAAAAAGAATATTTTCAGTTTCTTTAAAATAAAAAAAGATATACAAAAACAAGACCTGACAAAGTTATCGTGGAGTTTGAAACTTTTGTATGAATTATATTACAACGCATTTTACAAATAAAGGCAGAAGTCACTAGATAAGAGTAATCACATGGTTTGAAAAGAACCCTCACGTGTACAATTAATTTTCACAGTTATACATTGCATGGCTGAAAATCAGTATTTCACATGCAATTCAGTAATGATATTCTGTATATCGATATGCCTCTAACTATTAAAAGTTTATAGAGGCATGTAAACAATTACTTATAGATGATAAAACATCAGCGATTAATATGTTTAATGCTCAATTATAGTTTCCAGTGTCACTCCTTCACCTTTATATATACATGAAAGTCAAAATATGTTTGTGATTAATATATCTCATTGTTAATTCGTGTTGATATCATGATTCGCGAATAATATACTGTACTTTTGCCTATTTAATAAAAGGTAGTAAGTTCTGAATTATTAAAAGTGGATTTTTTCAGGTCAGATTTTTGTAGCACCCCGTTAAATAATAACACTAACAAAACTGCAATTACAAAAAAGAGATGTTGCATTATTCTGTTTCAATAATACAAAATATAGGCTTAAAAGGACTTTCTTGTATTTTCTTCAATAGCAGTATGGTAGTACCAGTAACGTAACTCTGATAAGATAGATGTACGGATGGCTCAGTGGTTTGCACACTGGCCTTCCAATCCTGAGGTCGGGGGTTCGATCCCCGGCAGCTACTCTGGAATTTTCAGAAACGCTTTTAAGTGTTTCCCACCCAGCTAGAGGTGTACTGGTCAGGAACCCTGGCAATCCTTGCGTGTATCAGTGCTATACACTGGGCACGTTAAAGAACCAGGCTGTCTATTCGCAACGAGCTAGGCTAAGTTAGCCGGACAAGCCTGTATCTGATTTCTGATCTCTCTGTGGGGGCTTTGTCTCACCTGTCATCTGGTCAGATCGTTCTGTGTCTGTACTAGTAGAGGATGAATTATGCGCCCTGTGTGGCTGCATTTGAACTATGTAAAGCGCCTTTGAACGTGAAACTGATCATGAAAAGTGCGCTATATAAATCTGGTATCATAATAATAATAATAATATGATATTTGATTATTTCAACGTGAAACTGACAAATATAAAGCACCGTTTTATTTCATTTAACTACTTTAAAACATACAATATTAGTTTTTTTGCAAATGCGAGTCAGCAGCCGGTTTGCAATATATATACAATATAACTGAGACTGAAAGATCTTTTTTCAAAGTACATATACTGGTATAACATCAACCAGTTACGCAAAAAGGAAACTACTTTTACTTTGGGTTTATATATTACAATAGTTGGTTCTCGGCTTTCCAATGTATTTGCAACTGCTCGCACAGAAAGGTAAAAAAAAACCTCCATCGGGTTCGAAAGCTTTGGTCTTTTAATTTGTAATTAAACAAAACTTATGATTATTTATCCATCGAGACGGGCCGAAATACACTCAAACACATGTTACCAGAGAATATACTGTTTCTTGAACAAACAACTGAAATTGATTTGGCTGATAGATAAAACAAGAAATATATCTTTCTCGTATCCATGGGAACTATCATGGTACTTTGCTTTCTCCGGGGACTACAATATTCAAAGCCTTTGGTGGACGAGAATAAAGCAAAGTAAGAATTTATTTATTAATGCCTGCGATCCCACTATTGTAATTAATATATGAGATATATTAGAATGATGCGAGGAAAGAACCCAAGTATTATATATAATTTCTTGTTGTATAATATCTTATAGAAACCTTACATTGCAATGATTGTATTTAGTGGCATGTTTAATAGACCTTATTTATGTTTTGGAAAATATCTAGCATAATGTGTTACAACAGCATCATATTTGTATAGACGACAGCTGGACATATCCCAAAGGAATGTTTGTTGATTGTTATACGAGTATTAAATACATTTTAATTTTCCTCATACTCTATAATTTCATCTTTATGTTCTTGTATCCTTCCGGGATCCAGTGTGTTTGAAAGGCATTTCGTTGACTTTTTTTCTTTAATATCTCACTTATATATATATTTACCACAGAGTTGCAAGTATATTACATATTGTATTTACAAAATGTCATCATGCGAGAGCAACGGAAAAGGTCACATATATATCATCGTTATTTGTAACTTGAAAGTGTACATAATAATAATCAAAGCACTGAGAGAACTGATGTGCGCAGCGGTTGACAGCTTCTGGTAATGGGCATGAACAGTTAGCTTAAGTTTATTGATTCTCGTTAAACAACTTTTGATTAATAAGCATTTTCAACCTTTCTTTTACCAAATCAAGGGGTAAATCTCTGTCAATGGGGATAAAATAATATATGAGCAAAGCTCATGTGCTAATTGAAAATTTTGTGAGGTTTGGTTAATTTTGCTCAAAATCTTTTTTGAATTCTAAGCATTTTTTTACAAATCAATGGGGAACACATTGCTTTTACTGGAACAAGGGGAATAACAGTAAATTTGAGCAAAGGTCACGGACTAATTGATAATTATGTGATGTTTGGAGATAACAAGAGCTTGTAGAACACTTGCATGAAGTAACTGACAAGAAACAGAAATTATTTGGTCACTGCCCACTGGACATATAACGTATTGACCTTAAATCAATAATCATGGGTCATTCACCAGTCTTAAATGACCTCCGTATCAAATGTAATCTTAGACCAAAGCATAATCTAGTTTTTTGGCAAAAAAGTTCTATTGTCAATGTGATATTGACCTTTGACCTACTGAACTCAAAACCAATAGGGGTCATCTGCTGGTCATGACAAATCTCCCGATCTCATGATTCTAGGGCAAGGCGTTCTCCAGTTATCATCCGGAAACTGAGTTGTCTACAGACCGACCAACATCCATCATCAAACATTAATATTTACAATATACCCCTCCTGTATCCCTAGTCCCCCATGCACAGTCGTAATAGACAAGAAGTCAATAGAGGACAGGAGCGAAAGACAAAGAGACACTAATGATTGGCTACAACAGAGATCATCTACTTGGCATGTCCAATCACCCTATGAAGTTACAAAATTCTAGGTCAAGTTGTTCTCAAGTAAACCGTTTTCCATGTTCAGGCCCCTGTGACCTTGATCTTTGATCGAGTGAGCCCAAAATCAACAGGGGTCAGCTACTCTGCATGTCGAGTCATCCTATTCAATATTCTGGGTCAAGTGATTCTCAAGTTATTGATCTAGAAGGAGTTTTTCCATCTTCATGCCTCTGTAACTTTTCCCTTAAGTCAAGTGACCCCAGAAACATTCAGGGTCATCGACTTTGTAATTCCTATCATCGTGGTCAAATGATTCTAAAGTGGTTGGTTGGAAACTGTTTTCCTGTAACCATAACTTTTGATCAAATGATTCAAAAATCAATAGGGGTCATCTACTCTACATGTCCAATCATCCTATGAAGTTTCAACATTCTGGATCAAGTGGTTCTCAAGTTACAGATCAGAAACGGGTTTCCATGTTCAGACCCCTGTGACATTGACAGATGACTTCTTTAATTTTTTTTTCAAAAGAATATTTACAATGAAATTAAATGTTTCATTCAATTTTAAATTTAAAACAACAAAAACAGCTACTACTGTCTCCAATATCAGCATACATCACGATCTTCGGGTTGCATTCAGTCATTTTTCAACTGTAGATTAATATAATATGCCTCATAATCATGACAACATGCATGTTTTAGTGTTGTTATATTTTCTGGTCCTTTGGGATCATGGAGTCCATTCAACATACGTAGAATTCCGCTTAAGCCGGTGCTAGGGGGCGTAAAAGGTGTTGCACATTTCATTACCTCTCATGAACAGACTCGGTCAAACCGAGTCTGCTATTATTCTTCTTGGTTGCATTCTATGCTTCCGAAAGATATTTTTACAAATTTTATTGTTAAAAATGCAAATATTGAAAATTGACATTTTTCTAATTTAGTTTGAATTGTCTCAAATGATTTCATTGTAGGCTCCGAATCCCGCTATTGTATAATTATTCGGGAAGAAATCGTACGCCAGTACGTGAATATTTGGGGACGAAAACACTGCAAATCTACCGGCGATTAAAAGGCGAACTTTTTAAAAATAATGTTTCTTTCGAATTAATTATATCCTTTAATGATATGTCAGTCACAGACACCAGCTGGAATGTAATATTAAATCAAATTGAAGTGCATACGTTCGTATTTTCGGGAAACTGGTACGAATTTTTTGCCCCCTCCGTCGTCCAAATAAAAATTATTTGCGTAAATATTATGCAAGGATCGTATCTTTCTCTATGAGAAATAAATAAGATAACACCTCTTCTGTTGATTTCATGCAATATTTCTTTCCATAAACCCATTTCTATGCTACAAAGTTCGACGGATACACGGGTGCAGTTTTATCTGAAATAGAACGCACGCCGTGCTAGTTAGATGTTTTCTGATCATGTGACCAAACAAAGCTCTTTGGTGTTGTTATAATAATAAAATTTCGATTAACTTTTCTAGCAGGAACTGATTTTTAATTTAAAACGTTTACAAAAGAGGCAACTTGGTTTTAATACCGATTATAGATCTACGCGGATGGTGCTGAAATACACATACGATTTTTACAGCCTATTTATAGTTTATTTTGGTCACGTGATGAAGAAATGTTTTGATCATGTGATCAAAGCAAGCATGCTCATTTTCATACGCGTTGTTTTTGTTATAAAGTATAAATTACGACAAATATGTACTTAAGCAATGCATTTTTGATAAAGTTGAATCTCAGAAGCTTTCTGAAAGTTAAACAGACTTGAATTACGTAAAATGTATGGAAGACATGGAACTACTTGTTCTTCGGTTTCGGATAAGCGTTTTGACCGAAAATTTCTGGTATGGTAAATCTGTGGTCACGCTTCGCTGCCCACAAAATCCGTTTCTGAGAAATGTAGCAGAACGGTTGATTCAGATGCCCAAAAGCAAGTAAAGTTAATTTATGTGAAACATTTAACGCTAAAAGAATATGGTTTAGATAAAAAGGGGAAGGGGAAATGGTTAGTTAAGCGGGGGCGGGAATAAAGAAAGGCAGCAAAAAAGATGGGAAGTGACGGGGAGAAAGACCACCAACATACAAGATATAAGACTTAACGGACTAAAAGCAAGACCAAGACAGGGACTCTGCCTTGGAACCTAGTCCGCTTGAAAGTGTGGGAGATCGTGTGTTCGAGCCCTGACCGTGTCATACCAAAGACGTAAAAAATGGTACTAGTAGCTTCCTCGCTTTAAGCTCAGCATTAAAAGGGTAGTGCTAAGTCTGGTCAGCCCGGTGTCAGTATAATGTGACTGGGTGGGGTATCATGTCACGTGTCTACGGCGTGATATTCCAGTGAGGCAGCACTATAAAGCTGGGCATTGTGCTCACTGCTACAAGTAGACACCGTCGTTTATATGACTGAAAAAATGTTGAAAAAGACGTTAAACCCGAACACACACACACACATACACACACCGCCTTGGAACGGTCTGTAAACTGTATACTGGAAACAGGGGTTTTAAATACGTTTGGGGCATGCTAACCTTATACTTATCCTATTCTCAACTAGTTAGACATAACAGTATAAGTTTAAAAAATTGCCCGCTGAGATAAGCTCTAACATTAGTGACAAAATACCAGACTATACAGTAAACATGTGAATAGGGTTGTCCTATGCACCAGTTTGAGGTCAGAGCACCGGGAGTAAAGACCAACTAAGAAAGTTGCAAGAAATAAGAAAACAATTTCCTCCGTCTGTTTTGAAGGAATTAAAGATTTTACTTGCAGTAAAGAATCACGGAGTCTTGTTATAGCATAACAATGAAAGTGTACCGACTATCTGTGGATTATGGACGAATTGTTTATTTTTAAAAGTTGAATTTCCTGTCACGATTACTCAACCAAAGTAGAGTTACTTAGGCATAAATATGAATTTGAAAGAAACATATTTTGCCTAAGGAATGATAAATGTATAAATATCAGACATTCTGTTACATATATCTTTAATTGATGAATCGTCTACTGTAATGTATTTCGCTTAAATTTTATTAGCAATGCATTTTTTCAATAATTTAAACCTCCGTTTGCCTATCCTGATTACACAACGATGACAGATTGCAAGTAGGTTAATTCAAATGTTAAGACACCGCTTTGAAACTTGTTTCTTGGTTTAGATTGTTGAACTATTTTTGAAAAACAAAAGTAATTATAGAAACTTAATTGAAAAAAAAAATCATTCTTATAAATAATTTTATATTAGAGGTGAAGTAATTACATAATCACAAAAGTTTATGAAAAAAAAATTCACTTAAATACATTTGTAGGCATGTGAAACTATGTTATCTTCCTTACATTAATCTCGAACAAAATAATAAAGAAAATGTCATTACATATCAATTAAAGGTGGTTGAGATTAAAACAAGCATAATGCTCCGCAGTTTAAACATTACATATAGCATAATTGATGTGTAAGACCAAGTTTAAGAATTATGTTATTTGTGATAAAATTAAAGAAACGCCTTCCGAGCTTTGTGATACTTGTAATCCTGTTGTAAATATTGTTTCGTGATATGTCGTTACTTAAAAACCTGCCACGTAGAGCAAACTCTTGCGAAAGGAATATTTAGACCCCATATGATATTGTTATCTTGGAGAAACTGACAATATGAAAACGTCTCTTTATCACATATCTTGGTTTCTAACATTACCTTTAACAATTGTTAAATTCAAGTCCAAAACATGACGCTTTAAATCTTAGGAAATAGCTTTGTAATTTTTAACCTATAATGCTTTTGGACAATTGTGTTTCGTCATTTGTGAAAATTATCAACGCGTTTAAATTCCAGATAACTTCTTCCTAGGCTACTGACCTTTCCAATGCGATTTTCAGCAGTTTCCAGTTATCTGTCAGTACCATTTTATATTAGTATGTTGAATTGAAGGTACGAAATGTTAATGTTAACTCAAATCCCACCCTACTATGCCCGTATTTATTTTGTATAACGCATCTCTTTAAAGGTTATCTTGCTAATAATTATATCAAGAACACTAAATGAGGTTAGCTGACACCACTGCAAAAATCGATATTTGTACTATTCCCAACTTAAACATTCTTGTCGCTGCGGCTGCAACATACAGACAAATGGCGAAATTACTCAGCGTTACTAGCAGAACTTACTAACACCCGTTTCATTTACTTTCTAGGTAATAACAATATTTATCTTCTCTTACTGTTTATTTTCTCTTGACATTGAATGTCCTACCTAAAGGTTAAGGAAAATCGATCGGTCCGAAAGTAGCAATTTCTATTATTCGTACTTCTGAAAAATGAAAGAAAATAAATTCATGAACCTTAGTGGTAGCCCTAACAAACAAGTAGTCAGTTTACTTTTTTAGCTATAACGACTGAGCAAATATTTTCTTTGATAGGTTCTGTGATTTAACTTGGTATAGATGCTTTCTACTAAAAGCACTGGTTTATGTCATGTCATACGTATCTGCACTGCTCTCCTAGAACAGAAGAAAACAAATTAGCTTCACGTTTGTCAATTCGTACTTTTGAAATATAAGAATGTTTGTTCTTCCTTCGAAAAACGACCGACAATCAGTCATACTGTGCATGCTATCCATTAGCATTGAATAAAATATTTGAATCTCCAGCCATCTGTAAAAGTGTATAAGTGCAAACAAAATATCGGAATAATATTTTCTTCTATGGAATAGGAACTTTGAAAACTGGACAGCTCAATACAGGAGACAAAACAGAAGGAAAATTTGTACATTCCATGAGTTATGAGATATTATGAAATATCACCTTGGAGAAAAAGCTTTCTTAGGTATGTCTTTGCTTATATTTTCAGCTATAAGACTTATATCGTTGTATATACTAAATTATGTTGGTTACACAGCTTTAAGTTTATTTCTTTTATTTGTAGTATATTTTCTGATTTGTGGGAGCATCAAAATGTTTGCCTTGGTCCGATACGCATCATAGTCGCATTAATTGTATTAACACCGTTTATGCAATTGTCTTATTTTTGCATTCTGTGCCTTTTATCATTCCCACTAAAATATGCCACCAAATAGGGAATACATTTAAGAAGCAATTTGATGGCTATCGTGCTGGTAGAGCAGCCATTTGCCCAACACTTCTACATTTATCGAAGTCATACATGATGACTTTTAGAAGAACATACTTATATACCGTTTGCAATGTCTAACTAAAACACTACACATATGAACGTACCCGAGCACTCAACGCGGTATAACCGTGCGTTAAACGAAACCAAGCCATATTATTACGTTAATCCATGTATATGTATGCAGAAAGTTACAACTGGCTTATATTGCAGACAGTAAATTAATGTTTATACTCACGGCCAATAAGAGACGTTTCACTTAATTTGATTATTATCAATTTTCCTTCTATGACAAAAATAAATATTACCTTTATTTCAGACATCTTCAAAGTTATTGATCAGGAGCCCGTATCACTACGGCTCCTGTGCAAAGATGCTGTTTCACGAAACCTGTTTAAACTGTAATCAAACTTTAGGTGATCTCCGACCATGATTTAAATATGACAACAGAAATGTTGCTTTTCTCTCTTCTACTCGTACGCTACACGTCTACACGTTTTCAAGTGTATAAAGTATTAATTAAAATTTTACGACTATATTCTGTAGAGACTGTCATGAATGTTGGCATCTCAGTTAAGTATTGAAATAGAAATTAAAGTCATACACATACACTCATCCGTTTAAAACCCGGACCCTTAGCTGAAAGGTTACGGTCACACTTGGAAGTCAAAGACCAACAGGGTGTTTTTCCTGTCAGGTCTGTAACTCAACAATCCTTGAAGGGTTTTTAATATTCCTTTGCACAAATGGTGCCATGATAAGGCGATGTATCATGTGCAATACACAGACCCCTAGCTCAAAGGTCAAGGTCACACTTGGAGGTCAAATGTTGATGGGATTTTTTTTCTGTATGATCAATAACTCTGCCATCCATGACTGGATTATACCTAGCACAAATGCTATCCATAATGAGACAACGTGTTTTACGCAACCTCTTATCTCTAACTCAAAGGTCAAGGTCACTGTCAGAGGTCAAAGGTCTATAGGATTTTTTTTCTTTTCTGGTCCATTACTCTGTCATCAATTAAGGGATGATAATATTACTTGAAACTAATGTTCATGATAATGAGGCAATGTGTCACGTGCAATACCCAGACCCATAGTGCAAAGATCAAGGTCACACCTGAAGGTCAAAAGTCAACTTTGATCTTTTCCTGACCAGTCTGCAAACTATTTTTATATAGGCTCATGTGTCATATGGACCGAATTAAAAAAATGTTGTTGTATTTTCTTCTGAATGACTTCCCTTTAAAATGATGATCTCATATTTCCCCACCAATTAAAATGAATTGTTTTCAAAATTGAATTTTTTTATACTTATAGATGCAATCAACAAATGTAGATTTTAGAATATGCAAATTTTGATCCAAGTGATTACAACACTTTAATGTCTTTGTTAACAAAACATTGCGGACTTAAACTTTTAGTAAAACTTTCAGTTTTAAAACGAAACGTAAAATGGACAAATCTCAATCGTTTATTAATGAAACGTTACGGTGTGACAAATGAAGGACATGTTGAAAATAGCGTTACTTGCGAAACTTTTGTTCTTGTTGTTGGTTGAATTGTCGAATTCAGTTTTCGTAGTTAATGCGTTAACACAAAACATTTTGTAGGCTTAGGCTTTTGGCAGGCTGTATGATAATATTTATATTTTGCTATTAGCCAAATAAATAAAGCTAATACTATAATGGCCTTTGTCTTTCTTTTTATATCCTCAAAATACATCATAAAAGTAGATTTGAAGGGCCAGTTCAATTTGTCTTTTATGTCAGTAACTTTGATGATTCTCAATTGTTCGTGTTTTTCTCCTGACAACATCCTGTTGATTAGTTGTATAACTTTCATTTCCTATTAGAAGTACTAACTTTTGAGGAATTGCGTGATATTTCAAAGCAGCATGTTTCAGTTTTCAAACACGCCTTTGATGTCTGTATGCATCAGACTTGATAATCATGTATCCTTGGTCACCTAGTATATCTAATTAATCGCCAGCCGGAGCTCGCTCATCGCAAAATAATCTCTAAACTTGAAGTTAGTAAAATTTTGCACGAAAACAGCTTCAAAGATTATATCGAAAATATGAAATCTTTCAATATAAAGTGACAGTTATTTAACGTAATTCTGTGAAAAAATATATCAGTTAAGTCCTATAATTAAGGACCACTGTACACATAAACATTTCGTCCCCAAGACTTAAACTACTGTTTAGAGGTTTATTAGATCCAAATGTCATATTTAAAACATGAACAATCACTTCATATAGTTTATGTAAACATATAATGTACAAGTGTATTAACAGTTCTATGCATTAGATTTAAAATAATACAGACTGTATATATGTATAGATAAACACAGTATAAATGTGTACTACCATTTAAAAAAAACTGGCTGTTTTTTAACATTCAACTGTTATTTCATGACATCTATTTTAAATACAAAACATTGGGATCTTATACATTTCAAGTAAGTATCTAAAAAAAATATTTTAGTGAAAGATGCCCATTGGATATCTTTAATCTATCTTTTCCATAACAATACATTTCTTTGATTTCCTTTTGAATATCAGACGTGGCCAATCATGTAACACACCAAACTATAGAACTCTAAGATTATTAAAGATATAGTTAAACTTCAATAAGTTTCAACTACAACCTGGACATCTTCTGGATCAATGCAAACTATGAGCGGAATATTCACGGAATATCCAGTTACGGGTTTGGTGAAAGAAACAGTAGTGGTTTCAGAATGTGGCGTTTGCTTATTTAACAAAGGCTGAATAGGATTTAGGCTCCCTTTTCCTGGCTGATGAATTCAATTCTTACTTCATTCTTGTAAAGAACTGCAAGAACATTTGTAAGCTATATTTGATGCGCTGTAGTGCTCGTAGTACTTATCATGAAAGATAAGTATCAATTGGCTCTTTTCATCCAGTTTTGTACAGAAATTCTTCAATTCTAAATCAGCTTGCATAACATCAAAATTCATTCCACTTTTAAGTAATCAACATACGTAAAATTTCGTATACTTCAGGTTTTGTCGTTAACATATTGTACCATTAAACAGACAAATTAGGCATAGCGATCAGTTTCAGAAAGTACCATTGGTTTATAAGTCTCTTGGCTAAATTTCTGAAAATATATAACGATTCCATCACAATAAACTTGGAAGAGTACAAAATGAATCTCCAGCGTGCCTTTATTATATTCGGTCTTTCAATTACAAAATAGAAGTCACTGTTGGATACATTTAAATGATATATGAAATGAGATAGCAACATACAAGTATATAGCAATGTTTGAAAATTGCCTTAAAACAGATTAACTTTTGCAAATACGTACAAAATTTTTTTGTATATTCAAAGCGATCAAATTAATTTAAGAGGAGTAAGTAATTGCAATGACCAAGGCTATATCTGAAAACAGTAGATTGGAGATTGTCCTCACAGTCTATAAGCTTTTAACATCGATTAACAACTTGGAAGGTCATTATATTGTGCTTAAAACGATTTTAAAGTGACATAACAATTCGTAAGTATTAAACTGAACGCCGTGAATAATTTAACTGAAGAATAATACAAGTCCGAAAGTATTGTCTGAAAACAGTATATTGGAGATAGTCCTTACAGTTTATAAGCTTTTAACATCGATTAACAACCTGGACGATCATGATATTGTGCTTAAAACGATTTTAAAGTGACATAACAATTCGTAAGTATTAGACAGAACGCCGTGAATAATTTAACTGAAGAATGCAAGTCTGAATGCATTGTCTCTAATGCTCACAATTAATATTTTCTCAAAATGACAAAACGTAACTTTCATGACTTTCTTCTGTCATTAGAATGAAATTTTAACTGTACACTTCGGTATCTTATGTTAGCCATATTATGATCAGAATTGCAATGGCACATAATATAAACAATTGCGATATTTCTGCAGAAAAAGGCCTTAACGCATCTAGGGTGACATTCCTTAACTGATACAAAATTTCCAGATGAAATATATCGCACAAGTCTTCTCAAATCCGACAGTCTATATTAAGACGATCATCCAATATGAAAAATAGAAAGCTGGGAAATTAAATTCAATTGACAAAAACATTCATTATACTTGCAGACACATTAGTCTTTTGAAGTGAGCAAAACTGCCCGGAACAGTCCGTAAGGTGGACACCTATGTCAAATTTACACGCGTTTAGTCTAAAGACACCAGCTTCTTGATGCAAATTCTTCTTAAGCAAGTAAAATTTCATTAAATTTTTGTAACTTTAATATCGCACACATTTCATGCTTTTCTCCTGCTAACATCCTGTTGATAAGATGAACATTGTTCTTAAAATAAAACAGAACAGTGCTGCGTTAAAACATCTTTGATGCATGTTTGAGACATTTTACCACTCTAATATAAAACCACTGCTTTGTCGTTCTTATGGAAACTAAACGCGTGTCAACTGAGAGATTCTCGCTGTTAACACTACTTTATATACTTTTCTTGCATGCCAGACAGGAGTTTCCCATGTTTTGCCGGTGCTGGAAAAACTCGTCTTGTAAACACGCCAGGGCGTAAGATGACTCAAGTGAGATAATAAATGGATGCATGTGTAAGTTCATACACTACTACAAAAATACTTCAAAGAAAGCATTATGTATGCGTGTTCTCATTCAAGCGGAAATAACGCATAACTTTGACATTCTTGCACCCCTCATGAACATTTAATGAACTTGATGGATAGACTAATGATTGTCTTTAGCTGTCTTTAACGTTTTATGCTGGAATAGCGATTACACATGTTTCTCTTGAGTTATAACATATTCAATATTCCTGGGGATAAACCCATTCCTCTGCATTCTGCAAATTTTCAATCACAACAAGTATCGTCCGATCGTACATTATAATGTAAAAAATAGAGGGTGACGTTTAGAAACATTCTCAAAACGCAGATCACAACATAAATCCTACACTTACAAATCATTATTTCTGTTCATGTCTTTATCACACTTAACTGATATGATTGACGACAGAAAATGAACTACAAGATAAACATCAGTGACCCTGTTTGTGAAATTTAAAACACCTCAGTAAAATATCTGGAAATCAATTAATGACAAAGTGGCACTTAATAAATCAATGTGTATAGGGTGTTTCTGATGGTTTAGAATAAAGACCTGACAGAAACTACTATAAGGTAATGGAGCAGGTTAAATTGATCCTTGATGATATACGAACAGAGCAATTTAACTGACTTCAATAAGCATTTTAGTTTAAATTACGGTGATGTCAGTACATTTTGCAAACACATATAAAACGAATGACAGTAAACAATTAAAGTACTTTTAGATAAGATAAGGAACAGCACCGACACATCGTGAAATTCAGCAAATTTGGTACAATATTTTGAAATAATCATTAAGTGACTCTACCGACTCCGGCACCGCAACTTAACATCGATTGCGTAAATATAACTGATAGACATGATGTTCGCGTCGGACAGAAGTATCATAGTCCTGAAGATTATACTAAAAACTGCAAAAGAAAACAGAGAATGATGTGTTACAATTCTATAAGTTTCGATGAAAGCATTTTCTCCTAACTTGCAAATTATTTTTCTTGAACCGTACAGACACATAAGTCTTTATTACTTGCGTAAAATGTGGAAAATTGTCTCGTAAAGGATGAGATATATGACCAATTTATTCGAGATATTCTGATAAGGCCACTGACCCTATGATATTTAAACATGTAAGGGCAATGAAAGTTCAATATTTATTTCCTGAAAGTAACTTGGATATCACAGGTTTGTTTGTGCTGTTCTACATTCCTGTCATTCTAGACTTTATTGTGTACAATTAACTGTTTCTAGGAATCAAGTACATGTGTATATCATTTTCTGAAATAAAAAATAATTGATAAATGAACAAATGCACATACCAGTTGTAGTGATACCAATCTAGTGTATGGATTACTATGCAAACCATGCAATAAAACAATATATGTTGGGGAAACTGAGAGGAGACTGAAAGAAAGAATAAGTGAACATTTGCGTGATATCAGACAGCAGGTTGACAAGCCTATTAATCGTCATTTTATAGGTCATACTGAAAGGGACTTGCAGGTGGTAGTACTGCAAAAGTTATACCATGAAGGCCGCCTTTACAGACAGATAATAGAGGAGAAATGGATGAAGAAGCTTTCAACGAAATTTCCACATGGTTGCAATGTTAAATATAACACATAAATTGAGTGACAGACACATGTGAAATAATACGGGAAGTGACGTTACGTCGTTTGACGTCGTGTTTACAGGAAATGACGTCACGTCATTGAGACAAAACAAGTATTATAAAATGGATGTTACATAACTGTATCAATGACTTTTTCATGTTTTGATAAAGGCCAGGTGGCCGAAAATTCAATAAAAGAGTGATTTTAATGAAATATTTAAAAGAATCGTATGAAATTGGTTTGCATCTACATTGCTTATGTGTCTATATTGCTACCTTTACGCACATATTCTGACGTTTTGTAATGTGATATACACAAATAAATATCAGAAATGTAAATTCCGGAATCTAAATCGCTCTTTGATCAATTCTTTTCAAGTATGTATCACACGTTTATACGAATAATATTTCGTTGTTACCATATTTCAGTTTTTGGAGTTATACATACATGTACATTTTCTAGTGAAATAAAAGTCAAGTATTGTTTACGAGTAATGGTTTCCTTTACAGATAATGCATTAAGATAAGCTTGCAAAGAACCTTAGCCGCACAGTAACTGAATAAGAACTAGAAAAAAAATACTAGTATATCAAAACTTTATTTTGCATTAATGGGCAACAAAATGTATCACTGATTACATTTTCTGCTTGGTAACGATTCAGAGCAGGAAAAGAAGACAAAAGACAATATGCCTCGGATCTAAAAGTAACTAAGTAAGGACTTTTTTCCTAATTTCTTATTATTTGTTAAACCTTTATATAACAAACATAAAGCCTTAAACATCTGCAAAAACTTTAACATTGAAAATGGAAATTTCTTTCAAACATTTAATTTAATGACGCTAGAACCTCCACCCTTTAAGCTGTGTTCAGTTTGGGTTATCCTAGTATCGGTCAATGGGAATATGACACGTAATAAATCAATGTACATTATATGGTCGTGATCAGTTTGATTAAATACCTGAGACAGCCATTGACCTGAAAGTAATAATATTAGATAATGGAGCAGTATAGATCGATGCGAAATGCTAAATGAACAAATCAATTTCAATGATTTTAATCAGTCAGTTTCCTGTTTGTTCTGAATGATCAATGCCAACTTTTTCCAGTGATATAGTATTGGGCATATACTAGTAGCAGCATTCCATATAGTGTAATGCTGAAATATCAATGTAGTTTCTCGCACCCACTGGCTGTCCGATGCACAATTGAGCTCATTTGGTACAGTCCTCCTCTCATGCGAAAGCAGTACGAGCCAACAAACGTTAACTTTAAGTTCAAGTCTCTTTTATTTCAAGCTAGAATTCCTTGTATTAACAACAGGTCAGTATGTTAAATGATAGCCGGCCCATTAATTGTGATGATATTGTGCCATTTAAAAAAAATGACATTTTCACTACTTCTTTTAAAACATACTGGTGTATGGTACAATATCTTGACCAATTGTTCTTATCAACACTTTGTTTCTGTTTTTGCTGTTACAGTACATAAATTGATATCGCGTTGCGTTTTCTAGTTCAATTGTCAACGTTCAGAGAAGTATTCAACACGTTGACAGTATTCCCATTTTCTTTATGTTGTCAATATTGAATGTGTCATTCAAAGCAGGGTTGATGTAATATTTACATCTTATTCACCTCGAAGTGTGATCGAGATAAGATGCACGACATTTTAAAATGATCCCATGACATATTATCCTGATCGCACGACATCCTATCACAAGCACACGACATCTTATTTCGATCGCATAACAACTTACGTCGAGTGCATCGCTCGACATCTTATTTGGAGTGCATGATATCTTATCTCGAGCGCACATACTTATGTATTGAGACAGTTTCATTTAAAAATGTATGTCGTAAACATACCACCGTACACAAGCGACCTGTATGTCTTATTTTCCATAATTAATTTCAAGGATTCCTTGGTTCAAGTCGGAGAAGGCTTCAGTCGACGGGAAATTACAGTTACAAACCAAGTACTTCTACATTAGCATTCACTATCAATGATCGACTTTCAAGATATAAAAAGGCCTTTATTTATATTTTAGGTGCTCGTATAAATCCCATTCCAAAAACATAAACTCTAAGGACAATCTCAATATGTTGGTGTCATGAAACACAAATATATTAACCACAACTTCCCTGTCAGTCATGTGTGCCTACTTTTTATCGAGTCAACACAGAAAACGTCTTTTTGCAGATGTAAGTTTTCATGTTTATGTTAATAAAATGGCCACAAATCACATGCAGATGAGATACATGGCTAATGAATTAATTCCTGCTGTGCCGATATAATTGCTGACTTGAAATGTCATTCTGAACTCGTATGTAAAAGCTGTGGAATTTCAGATGTTATTTTGCGGTTATAAATAACTTTGCTGTCACACAATTCTAAAGTTGTTGTCCAAATCTGTCAACTTTCTAGTGCTCTAAAAAAGTTGCTATCAGTGCTTCCATTTTCTCCAAAACAAATTATTGTTCGTAGCAGATGTTAAATAAAGCAAACATTTTTGTATGTCAACAAATTTGATATGTACAATGTATCTCGGCAATACATGCTGCGGTTTCTTCTAATGCTGTTATATGTATATATACTACTCAAAACTCAAGGGCCACTGTTTTCTCCGATGCTAGCTGTCAGGTTGTAATTAATGCTCGTGGACACCATACAAGATATTGAAATTTATTCCATGCAGCATTTGGAAAAAAATCACTTTTACAAATTTCCACCTACTTACGTATTTTCAAGTTTTTGCGCTTAGCCCTTACCATGCTAAATTTCTATTATGGACTGGTCCATCTTCCAATTTGGGCAGTCCCATTTATCATTTGAAGGGGTGTTTACTAAAAATTTACTGACTGAATAGCGAACAGTGCAGACCATGATCAGACTGCACGGATGTGCAGGTTGATCTTGGTCTGCACTGGTCGCAAAGGCAGAATCACTTGCCGCCAGCAGGCTAAGGGTTAGATAACTTTACACTCATGTTCTAGTTCAATAATTCAACTCAGATGACTAGTTAATCGATTTTATCAAATAAACAATGCAACAAAAACTAAATATATCATAAACTGTTCACTGTGTTAACCCAAACAATACAAGTTACAGAATGTGGACCATATCAAATTTTGAGTAGTATATATAAATGTTTTGTAAACGATATATTAATACATGTATCTCTTATTTCACTTTTCCAGTTAAATATATATAGATATAAAACAAAACGAGTCAATTTCAACATAGTTATATGCATGTTTCTTAGGATAACTAGAAAAAGATCTTTCAGAAGATTCTTAGAAGGCATTGAACGCAACCAAGTCAGCCAAGTGCAGACTCAGTTTGATTGAGTGATTTAACGAAAGGTACTAAAAAATATTCAGCACCCATTACGCCCACACCCTCACCTTAAACCGGCGCAAGCGGAACTTTATTATACTAATACAGATATGGAACTCATCGAAGTGTGTGGGAATCAATTTATAACAATATGGCACGTAATAAATCATTGCACATTTAATCAATTTGATCAAATACCGTACCTTATATAATAGAGCAGTATAAATCAATGCTATTTAACATATGGCTAGGCTATTTTCAATGAAAGTAATTTCTTTGCTTCCTGTTAGTTCTTAGAAAGGATTAGTGGTATCTTTGATCATTCATCTATAGAAACTTTCAACACAAGAGTGTGGACGAAACATATGCACTGTTATGATTATTATAGAAATATTAATTGCTAGATACAAATTAAGACAAATGAGTCATTTATTACATAAACCTAGTATATGCGTATTTGATTTTTCTGACCTGATCTATGTTTGCCTTGTTATGATAATAGGTCAGACTCTGGTCATAATTGTTTTTACATTCATTTTTACTATAACAGACTTCCGCTTACGCTGGTGCTAGGGGATCGTGAGAGGAACATAGTCAAACCGAGTCTGTTATTATGTTACTTGCTTGCGTTTTATACTTCCAAAGGATCTTTTTATAGATTTTATCACTTATCCTAACAGCGGTCTTTAAGTGCCGTATGGTAGCACTAAAATGTCTCCCCGTACTTGTACCCAGTGTAGTTATATTTTCTGGTCCATCATTCAGTTTTACCATACTCTGCTGAAGCGTAAGAGGTGTTGCACATTTCTTAACCTTTCAATTAAACCGTGTCCACGATTATGCTCTGTTGCGTTCTATGATTCTAAAAGATCATTTCACAGATTTTATTAAAATACGCATCTTTTCTTTGAGAATTGTCTTTGGCTGTATAGTACAATTACAGGTACAAAACTAAAGTATTGCTTATAGTAATGTGAATAAAATGTGTATTCAATACATTTATCTCTTAGTTTGTACGTATTATACAATTTGTTATTGCATGACTTCTTATATAAATAACCGGTCCGTAGTTGTGATATAGACTTGTCTACACTTCAGCACCATATTGCTACGATAAAGCCAAACCTTGAAATAAAAAATACGGAAAAAATATTCTGATATTATATTGTATAACACATTAAATCGATTGTTGGTCAATAGTAAAAACTATTGACTTCCTTTGGGCCTACTACAATAGCTTTGGCTATAAACTTGCAGGTTATTTAATAAATGTAGTTTTATATTCACAAGCTTTACCCGTCCGAACCCCTGTATCTTAGTAATTGATTCTGTTTGAATTATTGAAAAAAGTAGAACACATACCAAAGCATTTCTGATTTAAAGGACATTTAGCTCACTGGTAGGCGTAATGATCATGCAACATGCAATATGTTCTTTATGGTGTACTCTGCTGGTTGTAGTTGTCGTTTGTAATAAATCAAATGGAATATAATATCAAAGTAGGTACATTTCATAATTAACGTGTAGGTGAGAAGCGGGATGCAGAATATGGCGAAGTTTTCAATTTTTTATATGTATATAGTTAAACAAATAAGATTGCATTAATATCACTTAAAGCTCAAACAGTTTTGATGAGAGAAAAAATCAGAAATGTATTTCTGCAAAGCGAGTAGAAAATTTCTTTTGAAATGTTCTGAGGTCTGAATAGTAGGCTTTCCAAAATATATGCTTGTCGCTTTTTAGGTTGGTGCGTTGGTGTGCACATGAGAATCAGATAGTGTATGGTGTAGGAGTTTTTAGCTCACCTGAGCCAAAGGCTCATGGTGAGCTTTTGTGACCGCTTAATGTCCGTCGTCAGTCGTTTCGTGCATCGTGCGTCGTCCGTCCGTCAACATTTTCTTAAAAAATCTTCTTCTTGAAAACCACTGGGCAGAATTAAACCCAACTTTACAGGTAGCCCCCTTTGAAAATTGTGCAAAGAATTGAACTCCATGCAGAACTCTGGTCGCCATGGCAACCGAAAGGAAACATTTAAAAAATCTTCTTGTCCAAAACCACAAGGCATAGAGCCTTGATATTTGGCGTGTAACATCATTTAATGGTCACAATTTTTACATAGCCTTATATAGGAATAAACTTTAAAAAGACCTAGGCCTTTGATATTTGGTATGTAGCATTGCCTTGTGATTTTCTACCAAATTTATTCAAATTATACCCCAGGGGTGAAAAGAGGCCCTGGGGGTCTCAAGTTTTACATAGACTTTTATAGGGGGAAAAATGAAACTGCAAGGTATATGTTTTTGATATTTGGTGTGTTGCTTTGCCTAGTGTTCCTCTACCAAAATTGTTCAAATTAAGTCCCAAGGTTCAAAAGTGGCCCTGCCCAAGAGGTCCCAAGTTTAACATAGACTTATATAGGAATAAAAGAATACAAGTCCTCTTGTCTGAAAGTTCAAGGCCTAGGCCTTTGATATTTGGTACTAATACGTAGCATTGCCTAGTGGATCTATTTTTAGACTGTTCAAATTATGCCCCTGGGATGAAAAGAGGCCCCGCCCTGAGGGTCACTTGTTATATGATTTATATAGGAAAATATACTTCAAAAATTATCAGATCATATTTCCTAGACTGTTTAATTATGATTTCCTGATGTCCCCAAGTGAATGGCTCACTAGACAGTGACCTTGACCTACTTTCTTGTTGTTTTTTTTAACATACAGCCTTGAAATTTAGATGACATGTACAGTTTTTCACACCAATCTTAAAACTGACTTTCAGTGACCGTGAATGTGACCTACTGACCTACTTTCTTAATATCTTAGCATCAGTTTGCCATTTGAAACAGGTGGCTCATATTACTCAGGTGAGCAATTCAGGGTCATCATGACCCTCTTATTTGATGACCCTCTTGTTTAAAAGTTGATGAAACATATAAAAGTTGATGAAATATTTCATCGGTCTTTGATTGTTTCATTGAATAAGTATCATTTCATATTTGCATACTTCTCAGTATTGTACAGTTTTGTTTGTCTTGTAGACAAAATTATAACACTTGATTTAAAGTTTATCATAATAATAATTGTAGTATCTCAATGCTTAAAACAGTTAAAACTGAGGACGACACCAATCAGTTTGGATACGATTTCTCACAGTTTAGACTAGATACTTGTTTCTCTGAGGGCGATCCTTCGTTCTAGTATTAGTAGCCTGTGATTGTAATCCTGTGGATTTTTTCCTATATTTTGAAAAGTTATGTTTTTATGAAAGCTTATGTGATACCTTAAAAGAATTCCATTGGTAACACTTTTGTCGACCATCAGTATGGCGGCCATCTTGAATTTCAAAATGGCTGCTATATTTCAATAAGTACGCCATTATATATTCAATCTAGCCTTCAAATAAAACTTTTTTTTCTAAGACCTAAAAATTTACATTTCTAAATGGTAAAGGCTTGTATATATAATGTTTCTTTAAAGTTTTAATTAAGGTTTTATATGAAAAACATAATTTTCAAATGCAAATATAGGTAGAAAATAGTCTTTTTCAATAATTTAATTATTAAATGATAAAATAAGTCATTTTTTAAAAGAAGTAATATAACTACTGTAAGTACAAGCGTAAGACATTCATCTGAAACATAAGATCAATTGTTTAAAGACATTGTATTTATAAATCATAATTGACAGAGTGAAGCAAAAGCCCCAGCTGCAATGAATATCTATTATGATGTAAGAAAATACAAATATGGTGATGAAATTAGAGTTGTTACCTGAAATTCCTCTCAAATAAATATCACCACTTAAACTAGAAAGTCAGTTCTTTACATGTAAGGGTACAGCTTTTCCTTAAGCTAATACAGGAAGCTTGCTACAAATAAAATATAATAGTGACACTGTCATAAATTAAGATACTGTTGTAGAAAATGATAAGTTTAAGCATTAGCAGATGTGAATTACTTAAGTATAAAAGTAAGATATGACTTTTATAAACTGTCTGCAGCCTTACACAGACAAGCATTGTTAATAGCAATTTCAGTTTATGAACTAGTTGAAGTAACATCTGTACATCTAAATTCGGATATAAATAAGTCTATCTCTATGAAATATGACGAATTCCATCCCTCCCCCTTTCCTTCATACACTCACTGTATCTTTGACATTTCCCACACATGCACACTCGCTATACCTTTGATAACTCTTTTATTCTAACTGTCACTATTATAGTCTCAAATATCTATATGTATAAGAAGTCCATTGTGCTACGGAAGGCATCAGTCAAACTGTGAATAGATACATGCAGTTTAAGTGCAGAATGTTAATTCTGATACGTGTTCTTTCATGATTTGATGATTTCAGTCACATTTAATTCAATATCTCCAGACAACTGAGTATAAACAGTTGCAAATTGGGAACGTAAGTATCACAATCGCCCAATAAATGAGTCCTGAACAGGTCTTATCATAACATTTACTTGAAAAATGCATGACTGTGGCTGCTTGATTAAATAAAAGTTTCTTCAACAAAGCTGCCAACCGTAGGTATGGCAATAACATCGTTAGTCCATAGTAACGTAGTATGGGAATCAATGTTCAAATCTAATTCCTTTCTATATTGTATTAACTATTTCTTGAAATGTCGACTAACTGATGAGTCTAAAGTTGAATAAACAAAATGAAATGCCACAGAACAAAACTGAAGTCCCTTGACTTCCTTGACCTCTTGTGGTATCGGCGTCTTTAGTATTGTGTGAAATTTCCGAGATTATAAAACGTTTTACTACACATGCTTATGAGTATAAATATGGTCATTTCTAGAAATTACTCTGGTTGAGCATCACTAAGTTTTACATTTTTGATAACAAATTCATTGAATATCACATTACACTGCCCAGAAATGTAAAAGTTCTATTGAATAATATTTCATTTTTAACAATCTAACTGTTCTAGATGTACAATTAATAAGGTATCTCCATAGCCCAGTGGTGGAGGATGTTACTATCAAATCACTTGGCCATAGTCTTTGAGGGTTCGAGTCCAGCTTTGGTCATCACATGAGTCTGCTTGCGGTAGGTCAGCGGTTCTACCAGGTGCCCACCTATGCCGAAATAATGCACAGAATGGAACACGAGTCTTCCTCAACAATTGCAGCTAAAAAGTTGCGGTATGTCCTGCACTGTGTCTAGGTGATATAAAACTTCAACATATATGTACAGCATAAACTGGGCCATGAACTTTTGTTTTGCTAGAGTTTATGTCCCATCAAAACAATTTAAGAATATGGCAATTTTCAGTTTTGAATGGTAAAGGAAGCCCTCGCGCCCGCCATTATAGGCGTGGGCAGATGTCTGGGTGGAACCAACAATCTTCGGTAAACCAGTTGCATTGCTAACTTGCCCAAAAAACTTTACGTCACTTGAAGGGTTTCAACCCCATATAGGTGATTGCAAAATGATTTGCAAGTCAACGGCCAGCTTTGAATGGTAAAAGAAGGCCCGATAGCCACTCAGATATGCATTGCTCTGAAATTTTCGCCTTTTGATATCAGTATAACACCACAAAAAGAACATTTGATAACGATAACAACAATGTGTCTTAAAATTACTTCCTGGTATTTCCTATTTATTTCATTCAAGTTAAAAAATTTGGAATAAAACATTGTATATTATAACACAATTGCAGTTGATTTATTTAGCTCCGAAATTGAGAAAAAGATACAATGTGGATGTTCATTCTAAAATATCTGGATATATCTCTCACATTTTGTAATTATCTCCCTCTTTGTTAAACCTAAAAATACATACAGATAATAACGCACAAAGTTCAGCTTGACTTATTTAATGTAATAAATGCAATCATTTCAATGATAACTGAATAATATCAATAATATAGGATGTCATTAAGCAAATGCACATTTTTTTGTTTTTTACCTCCCTTTACTGTCTTTATCATATGTTATCGATGTGCTTTAAATTGTAAAGATTAACTCAGTAGACATACAGTATTGTATATTTAGATATTTTTTGTATAAAAGAATGTATATTGTTAGTTGCATGTCTCTATTTTGAAGATATTGCAAATTATACTAAATTTATAAAGTTACAAGTGATTTATCTCCCTTTAAGCACAAATAACTCCATTTTAAAGATACATTATAGAATAAAATGTTCTATTCGAACTTGTTTAATACACTCTAGTATTTATGTAACATACAAAGTGCATACAGTACATTTTAGAGAATTTCAATTGGTAAGAAAATGGAAAATAGCATAATTTGAGGCGGCTATTTTGAAATCAAGATGGCCGCCAAAATAATGATGATAAAAATTTTACCAATAGATTTGAGAGACTTGGTGTTTAAACTTTCAGAAAAATACAACTTCGTAAAATATAGCAAACAAAATCACAAACTCATATTTTCGGACAATTTGCCACAGACTATAGTTTGAATTGTTTGCATTTTTACGGTAATATATCTTGAAATTTAAGCTCCAATAAAGATAAAAGAAGTCGTTTTTTTCTATTCATGATAATGAAAATGTTACTACGAGAAATGTACTTCTGTTGCTTAGGTTCCTGAAAAAATATATATCGATACAAACCAACTTAAAAAGGTTATTGGACGCTATTCGTTCCTAATGATATGTAAAACGTAATTTTCATTGAAATCACACAGTACCTCGGTGTGAAAAGATTTCCATAGAAAATATTAAACAAATTGATTATAAAACTGTTGCAAAACCGTAAGTTCTTACAACAAGCAGCGTATGCTCTAAAACTGGAAACTGGAAGGACACCCAGACATCTTTCGAGACATTGCATGAATTTCTACATACCTTAATGCGATACGCTAAAATTGAATTTCATGCGTATTTTGAGGTTACAATAATCATATGACGTTTAAAAGTGATAAATGGATAAGGACCAGTTCAGGTTTTGCTGTGTGATATTAAAGGCACTGACCTTAGATTTGGCTAAACAAATTATCTTTCTTTAAACTTGAAGTCTGGTCATATTATGAACATTAGGAATTTTTTTGATTCTACAAATCTTAAAAAAAGCCAAATTAAGAAAATACATGCTCGATTCAGGAATCGGATCCGGGTAGCCATGGCAATAAATATGTTCCTTCGGTCTTCAACAATACAGCACGGAGGAATACGCACTTCATGATCGTTAAATATAAAGCTTTATAATTAAGACAGTTTAACATTGAAAGTGGTCAGTCTGCACTCACTGTCCGCGGTTTAACTGTTCAGCATTATATCTGGTCTCTTGGAGAACTCATATTTCAACATTTTTCCAGACGCCAAAGCAAAGTGCTGAACTCTCCGTAACATATATAACTTTTTGAATAATTTCAGTTTTATATATAATTTATTTTCATTGCTATTTCAAAGTATCAGCTGTCATATATTCTTTACTTTGATATCAATAACAAAACGCATCTGTGTATCTCTTGGGCCTCTTGTTTAATGATATATTGCATTTTCTCATTTATATCGCAAGTTCATAATTACAGAACAATAGGTCGTAGTCTTTTTTGCTTCGTTTACAGTAGTTGCGGCGAAGTTTATACACATTGTTAGGTTTTAGCATAACGTTCTAAAACACGCTGAATCTGAGTAAATCAGCAGCATGATATTATGTTTTCAATATGAGAAGATCATGAAGCAAACTACATGAGAATAACGTTTCCTGAATTTAATGGAACAAATACATATGGAAACTGATTTTCCGGATTAAGTCTGTCCTTTAGATTTCATAAGAACGTTCAACATATAACTACAAACAACTTTCAAAACTGAGATGTGTTTTAGGCAGTGCAACATATCTGTATAAATTGTTCATGCACTTGCAACATAATTGCAACAAGTGTAGTCATTTTGTATAAAAATAGATTACATGAATTTACTATGCAGCTACCGAATTGAGATTTGAGTATCTTGAATTACTGATTTCAGGCCAAGAGTCGAAATGCTAAGGTCTTGAAACAACCAATATTATTTAATCATTATTGTTACTTTGCGGTAGGAGTTACAGAATTACTTCAGTTTTGGCATAATTTGTGTCCAGATGTATTCGGGAAGTGTACGTCAGTTTACTTTGAGCTCTTATTTAATTACCTCTACTATAACTTTCAGCGAAGATGATTTTCTGGACATGGTGGTGTTATTAATAAGAAATCTTTAGTTATATCAGCTTTTACATGATTCAATGAAACTTTTGTCTGTTCATGTCAAGTATCTATGATATTTTACACGATATGTGGAGTGTCTCGAAACTAGTAAATGGTATTTAAATGTTTCTTAATTCAACTGTTTTTGTTAACGAAATATGCCAGCGTACATTGCATATAATTTTGATGCTGTCTGAGATTTTAAGGAAATTTGTAAAGTTAAAGTAATCCGTAAGCGATATAACAGCTTATGTATTCTATTAGAGGATACTACGTGGTTTCTCTGAATCGTAAGATGTAAAACAAAATTAATCTGTCAACTGATATGTCAGAGGATCCTTTGGAAGCAGCCAAGTCAAAAAATAGCAGACACTAGATTAAGCCTATTTATGAAGGATAACGAAACATGCATCGCCCATAACGCCCATCAACACTAGCTTTAACGGACCTCTATATGAAATAGACACTATGGCCAACAAAAGACCAGAAAATATAGCAACGCACTGAGGGAAGGTTGTTTTTTTTTCAACAAATTTAACTCTGAAATAGCAACTGGACACAAAATATGCAAATGAAAATAACCTGTAATAATCCTAAACCTAAACTAATAAGATTATTAACGTCGTCATGATAAAGACAAAAAAAATCATAGGAAAATTATTTAATTTTTTGGCATACCAATATTGTACTACTTCTTTTAACATGTACAAGAGAGATACAACGTCGTATCCTCATGATTGTTTTTCATATCTGGCAACATAATATGAAGAAATTTAATCGAAATATATCTGGATCAATAGATGAAAATGTAGTACATAATAAATGAATGAACATTGAATGCTTAAATGAGTTCGATTACATACCTCACATGAAAATTTTCAACGACATCAATTTCTGACTCTCTGTTCTTTCTTTGAATACGGAGTCTTTTTTTAGCTTTATCCATTCATTTATATAGATATTTAGGAAGAAGAGTGGACGAATTATTAAACTCCATCATATTAATAAAACGTTTAATTGAGGTGTATTCTTCACGTTGCTTTGAAAATAATGATTTTCAAAAGTTTTCCTTTGAACCCAGAAGATATGGGCAAATAAAAAGTAAAATGTCTTGTTTGTTTAATATAACAACTCCTTCCAAAATTATTTCTTTATTCTTTTATGTGACATGGTTATAATTTTGGTTCAAATTTCAATTTCACAGAATCATTGCTTCTTTGTTTATAAAAAGGCAGACGGCAGTTTACCTCGAAGCCGTGGTGCCGGTAACATGATATCACCATACATCATTTGTCAGCAGTTCTTATGTGTTGCTGTTTGAATGTACAAGTAATTTATGAAAATCTTAATCTCGTGAACCAGGTTCGCTATTATTTTGCTTAGTTGCAGTCTATGCTTCTAAACGATGTATTCATACATTTTATTTACAATATTTTAATATTTCAAAATGTACAACCAAAATAACATATTACAAAACAGTCCATATTTTGAACTTTCAAAGATGGATGGACAAAGAACGTATGGGTTCAAGATATCAATCCATGATATTTATACTACTATTTGTTTCCTACTCCGTTTTTCTGCTTTTTCCGGCTTTTGTGCCCAAGCCTGCGTCGGGGCTATATGTCACTTACAATGACATTTCTTTTTTTTCTCAATGTCTAAAGCTACATTCAATACAGTTATCTTTACTACGTTTACACATACATATTATTTGCTGATAAAATCTTAGCTGCAGTAGTCCACTCGAAAATAATAATGCGTTTAATTATCTAATTTTTTTGGTTTTGAATAACTGAGGAAAGGAATTGCAAACAAAACATATTTGATATATTAAAAGATACCAACTCACTAGTAGGCGTAATGAACATGCAACATGCAATTTATTCTTTGAAATACACTGCGATGCTAATTGTAAGACAAGAATAGCTACTGCCGTTTGTTCTAAATGCAATGCAAACAAATCCAATAGAAGATATGGTAGTTTTGATTTTTGCGAGGTTACGAATATTGTCGAAATATTGAACAGGCTAAATAATGGTGAAACGTCTCTCATAAACAGACTAAGAGTCTGATACCGTTTTGCTTAGTTGTGTACTATGTTTCCAAATGATCTCCTTATATATTTTTATCAAATATCACAACAACATTGTGCTAGTCGTCGAAGCGAACTTCAACTCAGTGTGGTTATTCTTATGGTCCGTTATGATGATTGAGTCTAATCAACGTTTCTAGATATGAATTGAATTCCGTTCAGGACATGAGAGTTGTTGTTCATTTTATTATTTCTCAGGAACTGATTCGGAAAATAAAATCTGTAAGAAGATCCCTTGTAAGCATAGAATACAACCTAGCAAAATAATAGCAAACTCGGTTTTATGGAGTGAAACACCCATCACGCCCTCTAGCACTGGCTTTAGAGGAACTCTATTACACAGATTCCATGATCCCAAACCTAATTCTATGCTTCGAAATGACTTCTTACAACTTTTATTACTTTTGTCAACCTGGAATCATAAGTAAAGAGAAGCATTCTAAATGTGTTTTATCGTCGTTGTATAAAGCAGTCCTATAAATATAAATATATTCAAAGGAATTATTATTTGAATTCATATTGATGTCAGTTGGCTTCATTGCAACTGCACAATATGATGTGACTCGATGTCTTTGTTGATCTTGTTACTGATATTTTTGCAATATAAGTCGTCCAAAAATTACCAAATTAACAAAGTGTAATCACTATTATCACAAATACAGGGTATGGACTTTGATGGGGTGTTGTTTAACTAGGTATTCGCTATTTATTTATGGATATTACATATTTAAATTAAGTTTACTGTGGTATGGTACATGTCTCTATCTTTAGATTTCTTTTTCTGGCTGTAACTTTGATATGAGGATTTTTAACCTTTGCACAATATTCAAACATATTGATGCGATGTGCAAAGCGCATGCTTGGCTCACCTTGAGCCAGTGTCAAGGTCGTACAATGATGTTATAAGACATTTTGATGTAATTTCCTGCCCGTTTCATATTGCATCATTCTCAGAAAATATTTTCCTGAAATACCGGCGAGCAAGCATATCTGTTATCTCAACGAGGCTTGGCCGAGTGGTTAGTAATTTAGGGTGTAGAACGTACGATCAGAAGGCCGTACGTTTGAACCCCACGCAGAATACGCAACCGATAAAACTGGTGAGAAGCAAGGGAAATGATTAATCATTAGTGTATACATGTATATCAAACATTTATCATTTTTACACAACTTCTTATGTAAATCGCCTATATTTTGTGCTGTATAAACGATCAGTTTATATATACTCTTTTTAGGTCAAACACTTTTTAAAACATGAAAACTAATGTCTTATATCATATGAAAAAAACAATATTGGGAATATATTAATCAAAATGTGGACATTAATCAACCGTGTACAGCCATGCAACTGCAGGACAAACCATGGACGAGACCATGGTTTCGGCAAAGCGGCTAATTAAAGACCATCATTCCTAGAATATAGGAAATATGTATCCTTCCATAATTTTTTTTTTAATTTTATATTGATAAATTAATATTTATATGTGATCGTCAAATAATGCTAGCTTTAACTGCACCAACCTTGAAATTCCATGTAGAAATGACAATACCTGAGCTGATCATGCAAAGAAACTGACATTTTTCTCCCGCCCCTTCTAAAAATTACAGTAACAAGTGTGATTACACTAGGCAACTTTGTTGCTTGCTACGATAATCATGGAGTTTTGCGTCGGTGTAAGCATACTTGTTTTATTGACACATCCGACACTCTAATCGCCTTTACCCTGTATTTAAGATGCTTAGTTGGATTCATATTCAACAACATCTTGAGTAAAAACATGATTTACTGCCGCTGTAAAACGTGTTTTTTTAACTTGCAATTAGTGAGTAAATGTGTTGGTGCATGCTGTTTTTGGTTTTATGATAAAACGTCACAATTTAACGTTAGTTTCAACAAGTCCATTTCCATTTAAAATGCTAGTTTACTGATGCATCGGAATCTATAACATCAATGTAAGGCTAGATAGCCTGCCCGCTTAGCTCAGTAGGGAGAGCGTTCGTCTACGGATCGCGGGGTCGCGAGTTCGATCCCCGGGCGGAGCGTATGTTCTCCGTGACGATTTGATAAAAGACATTGTGTCTGAAATCATTCGTCCTCCACCTCTGATAATTCATATGGGGAAGTTGGCAGTTACTTGCCAAGAACAGGTTTGTACTAGTACAGAATCAAGGAACACTGGTTAGGTTAACTGTCCGCCGTTACATGTCTGAAATACTGTTGAAAACGGCGTTAAACCCAACACAAAAAAAAAGAAAATGTAAGGCTACATTATGATCTATGCCAATTTATGTATATGACAGAGCGAAAAGAAAGTTACACATTATAAAATATACGTGTAATTTTCAAACTTTGATGAATACAGGTCCAGACTAAGGCAGTTTCATACGTGGCAATTCCAAACGCTCTACTTTTATATCCTTTAGACACCTGTACCATGTTTCCGATATTACGACTTTGGTACTTTCACGCTTTTGTAGCAATCATTTTGCCCAGCCGTCGAATGAATAAAGCTTAACCTAGTATTCGTGCACACATGGTACCATCGCCATGAATACAGGCCTGGCCGTTCGAAAAACAAATAAAATGGCTTTGTACAAAAATTTCTGCCAGTTTCATACGAGACATTGTCAGTTCAAAAACAGTTAAAAGTTTTAACTAGTTTTGAAATTCATGGCATGTCGAAAATCAATACTTGAAGATGATCAAATGACATATTAAGCCTTGAATACATCCACCCTCTCTGCAAATCAAGTTTCTTTTGTCGTCAAGTACCAAGGATGATGTGTCAAGGAGAAATGATTTTTGTAACAAGTTATAACTCTCTTATTTCCATTTTGTGTTTAAATGTTCCTAATATATATTCTAACATTCCATACAAGTTCTAAGACATTATGTTATCTCTTTTCAACTCTTTGATCCTCTAAACGCCTTAAACTTTTGTTACTTGTGTTTCATACTTTTGATTAAAACGCTTTTCTTGTACAAGATTAGCCGTAAGGAAAATACAGCGTTTCTTTGAAAATTCAATTTATTTTGATTAACTTAGACACAGGCTTTACATTTAGACTGGAGTCTTAGTCGTGGAAATTTCTTTCATTTACAAAATTATTATTTCCTTTTGAACAAAAACCTACAAGAATAACAAAGGTATGATTTTCCCATTAAATATCACTGTTTAAAACATTTTCCTTATACGATTAATAACATTTCACAGTATCTTACGTTTCATTTCTTTCGTTCGCTGCGCCCCGAGGACATTACATTCCAAAATAGTATGTTAGGTACAATAAAATAGTATAATAGATACCGCAAAATATTTTGCATTAAACAAAAGATGAGATGAAGCATCAGATTTGCTTGCCAGCTTGTTAAGGAAATATTACCTAAACGAGTGGCACAATGATTAAACAATTTTAACTGTCTTTTTACTTTAGTAAACAGGGTTAATATAGCTTGGAGAAGCAGCACCAGTAGATTAAGAACACAAATTCTGCAATCTTAAAAGTTAGTCTATGTAACTCGTTTTCTTTCCCTTATCGGAATCCTGCTTAAATATACGTGAGAAAAAAAAACAATGCTTTCATGAATTCCAAATGAAATATGCTTTATGACTAAACTGCCTTTATAGACTATTCTCCAATGGATTAACCAAAAAAAAATGTTTGTTTCGTACTATTCCGGAAAATTGTCCTGACATTCTAAAATATTATTTTTCGAGGAGCTTTGCAGGAATTTTAGGAATATTTTATGATTAATTCATATACAATTACAATAATGTGTAATAATACATTTTGTCATTCCTTTCAGATCTTTGTTCTTGTTAAACATTCAGAGATTCCCATTTTCGAAACACATTGAAAGTCATTTGACAAAAGCTTATATATCTGCAGACGCTTTTTATATTGACAGTACCTATATAAAATGGCACTGCTATTGTTTATGATTATAATCATAAATTTGTAAGTTTCAAGTTCATAAACTTTAGAATTAAATGAAACTTGATCAGAATAAATATGACACTATATGTAACAATTCTGGTATATTTAGGTAATATACTAACACATCACACTTGTTCTTAAATGTAGAAAACCCTACGATAATTAAAAGTATTGTCACTGTACATTGCCTGGACATAAACACTGATCAAAAGAAGGGTATTATGGGGTATTAAGAACGACAGGAAAATGCCATGGGCCAATTTAGTATCCAAGATACACCAAAATATATCTTTCGAGAATGTTACACGCAGAAAAGTCTATTTAGTTTAATGCGATACTTTGAAACTAGATGTCATACGTATTTTGACATAACGGATATGTTAAAACGGTAAGAAGATACATTTAAAAAAAACAGTAAAATATAGCTTTAAGTAAGATCTATGTTGTATTTCTGCTTTAATTGTAGTTTTTTATGATAATATGGTAACTTTGTGTGCTTGTCAAGCAAGTAGTCAAATTGTCATTTCGATTCATTTCTCTCTTACTTCAACGCTGACACTTTGTGGTGCGACCTTTTCATTTTCATTCATAATTACTTTAATGTATCATCTGCCACATATTCATTATTTTAATATTGATAACAAAACACAATCTGCTCCCTCTTGGGTCTCTTGTTTAATGATATATTGATCTCTATTATTTCATTTCTCCCTCATGTAAATAAAAATCCACTGACAATTCAATGTGTTACGTATTACATTTACAGCGCATGTGCCAAAATCTGTCTTTTTATTTCATCAACATGGTTAGACTAAAGCGTCACCAACCGAAACACTGTCGAGGTACGTTAATGGCAAAGTAAATCCCCTATATAAGTGACCCCCACCCGCACACACACACTTCTTCCGGAATGCCAGACATCTTAATCCCCCCACCCTCAATAAACAGGATCCTGTCTGGTCCGGTCTGATAAGGGTCCATAAAACCCCTGCAGACGTGTCGGAGGATCATAAATTTTATTGATATGTACAGGTAATTGGTTATTTCCTATGTTTTGCATTTTATTGACTGAAACGCAACTTTTTTCAGAATATACACAAAATTATGTTCAGTCATGTTGAGTAATGTCTTGGCCAATTAAATTATAAGTCTTACAGCAAAGCAATTCTCAACCTTTTAGAAAACTCTCACCTTTATTTAATAAAAAATAAAATAATTATTTAAAACTGAATAACAGAAATGACAAGTATTTTTATTCAATAATTATTATTATTATCTTTATATCTAAGTAACAAAATAAAACCAGAAAAATGATCATTGCTGGATTTTATTAGAAATTAAAGAAGCGTTTAGTTGCATTTTTGATAAATAAAAAAGAAATATGGACAGATTGATTGTATCTTATCACTTTGTTTGTTTAGCCCAAATTTAATCAGGCTTTCTAAACTCGTTATAAAGGTGAGAACTGGTTTGCTATAAAGGTGCGAAATATCACATGCAATCTATGTACTGCGCAGTAGCTATACAAGTTTATTAGTTTATTTAAGTCTCATTCATGTATAAAACAAACATTGACATTTACAATATAAAAAAACATTAAGACAACATATACATGACCAATCTATAAAGATTTACAGGAGACTAAAACATACACATTTTATGAATTGCACGTGGTTTCGAAACAATATACCAATTAAAACAGGCAACCTAGAACTTTGCTGTCTCATTCATTTATAAAACCAACATTGACCATTACAATAAACAGCTCGTCCGACTTTTCAGTGCTTGACTATGAATTAGAGCTACGCAAGTATAAAACAAAAAAAAATACACAAAAGGGGCCTAACTCTGTCAAAATTCAGATAAGAGCTATGGGGATACAGTAGCTTATGATGATGAACAGAAGCTAGTCTATCAATGGTCCAGTCTTGTATATTGGCCGTTACCGCCAATACGCAGACCGTATCATCCCCATAGGCCACATACCTCGCATACCAGAACCAGTGTCTTTAAATACGAATAAATCAGCTGCATCATATTATGTATAAATGACAAAATGACAGCAATTTAAAAACATAGAGTAAAACGGTATCGGTAAAGTACATTAAATGTTTACGAGAATATAGAAGAAGCATATTTATCGATATGACACAATTATGCAGTAGGCGTGGCGTGTAATCTATAAATAACCTGTGTACTGACAACAATCGAACGTATATAAATGATTTGTATTAGATGTGTTTTTAAAGTTTTAAAAGTTTATGGTTAATAAAACAAGAAACGCGGCAATGCCACGAAACCAGGTTTTCAAGACTTTTCATAAGAATAAAAAAGTATACTGAATCACAGTGCACCACTTTAAAGCACAATCCATTTCTAGTTGTTATGTGCATGACAAGATGGAATACATTAGCTTGTTACAGAAGCATGCAAACTACACATAAGCTGGTGTTAGGCAAGCAAACTGAAGTACACCAGCATTTGTTTTACCAAAGTAAGTGAAATAATCATTGATAATAGGCTTCTGAAAACTATATCAAACATGTAAAATTTAAATACTGTGGTATAACCTTTATTGGAGTAGCTAATTTTGCACAATCTTGTCTCACAATTAAATGGTTCTATAGCATTTAAATGGATACAAGAGTTCAACAAATCAAGAATACCTTTAAATAGCAGCCCAGATCATTTTATGATCACTCCAGTATGTCTCGAGAGTGCCGCCTTTGGTCCCAGGATCTGTACTGTACACCTGGTCAAGGGCTGAATGGTAGTCTGTCGTTTCTTCATGGATGACGGGTTTGGCTCTAAACTGTCTGTACATAGAGTCTACAAGTTGGATACATTTAGATGGGTCCAGATGGTTAATGTTGAAGTCTCCAACAATTATGGTAGTAATGTTCATTGATCGGAGCCTGCATGAAAGGTTCATGATATTTTCAGCGTTTCCTGGTGGTCTACAGTATATTGATAGTATTTCATACTGGAGATTGTCCTTAGAAACCACCAAACTAGCCCCCTCAATACTAGGTTCTGTGTACTGCTGGCTTGACAATACTTCAACACCTATTCTGACATAAATGAATGTTCCTGAGTGAGGCCGGTGTCTTTTTCTATCTGTGTATACACATATTGGGTTTTGGAAACCAGCCAGTTGATATTGATCAATTTGATCATTACGTGAAGCCCAGGTTTCTTGGATAATCAGTACATCTACGTTGGAAAGCCTGTCATCTACGCGATAATGTTTCACATGCTTATGTAGTGAACGAGCATTGTGGCACACAACAGTGATGGAACATTCTTCCTCAATTCCATGTTCACATACAAACATTCCCTCAGTTCGTAGACGATTTATTTCTTCTTGAACAAGTGGGTCCACTGCAATGGATTTTGGATCGAAGTCCAGCAAACGAAGTCCTTCCAGTGTACGTAGTCTGCTCAAGGCAACATAGACCATATGTTTCTGAATTGTACCTTTAAGTGAGATTGCAGCCTTATCCATCGTGGAGCCCTGCGATTTATGGATTGTGATAGCCTCAGCAGGCGTGAGGGGGAACTGTTTTCTTACAACTCTAACTTTACTGTTATTACCGACCTGAAATTCCTTCTGGACCCTTAAAATTGGCGTCCATGATTTGCTTATATCTGCACTTGCTAAGTAGAGGTGCCTGTTCTGCTGTCTTGTCACTGCACCTATATCTTCTTCAGGAAATATGATCCAGGCAACAGAGGAATTATTGTTGACACACTGAACCATCATTATTTTGCAGGTGGCACCATTAGTGAGACCATCAGAGGTATTTATATTGTGTGTAATCATATAGTTACCAGACTCCTTTAGTAACAGATTGTAGAGCAAGTTCTGTGTCTTCTTAGGTTGAAGTGCTTTAGCTTGTTCTAGAAGTGTCCTTGCTCCACTTGCTGAGACATGCCCCTGCAGGTAAACAGAAGCCACTGATATGAATCTCAGTCCTCCTTTCTGTGACAGTGCACGGTTGTTGTAGTCATTCACATCAGCATTTCGACTATACAAGTGCAGATAATCACTCAAGTCTTCATTTTTGGACAATTTAGAGGATATAAGATCTACATCCGATTTTGTGTGTTTGCACTCTCTTATACGGTTCAAACAGTGGGCAAACTGAGCATCATCTTTCTGACGCATGACTGTAGTCAACTCATACATATGGACCATATCCTGTCAAAGGTTGTTCATTAAAGGTCCATACTGATCTCCATTGTTGGCAAACACCCATGAGTCTCCAACCGGTCGGAGCTGAAACAGATCACCTACAAGGATGAGTGAAACTCCACCAAATGGTTTGGTTGAATCAAATATTTGCAGAAGTCTGCTGCAAACAAAGTTGAACAGATTTACCCCAACCATTGAAATCTCATCGATGATCAACACCTTGAGCATTTGAAATTGGCATCGTAGAGTATTGAGTGTACTGTGATCACAGGGGACATAGGTCGCCAGACTTTTGATGGGTGGACTATTGAATAAGCTGTGGAGTGTGTTCCCAATAACATTATAAGCAGCTTTTCCAGTGGGTGCAGCAATAACAACCTTCATGTTATCAGGATTTTCCCCTGGAACTTTATCAAAGTAGCGTGACAAAGCCTGGTAGACTAGTTTAAGGACATGACTTTTGCCCACACCAGCTCCTCCCGAAAGGAATGCACAATAGGACACTGTTGCATTTTTTGTTCTAGATAAGATTTCATAGAAGATCTGCCTCTGTTCTTTGTTCAGGGACAAAGCTAGCTCAAGGTATTCATGATCACTTAGTCTATATTTGGAATTGTCACTTCTTGTTTATCTACAGATCCTCCTATATCAAGAGCCACATCGTACACTGCCATCCTCTCATTTGGAGGTTGAAGTAGGGAATTTTGGTCTTCTTTGTCCATTCTAGCATCATCTTCTGACTGTCGAGCTGCAGGTGCTACCTCATCCAGTTCTTCATCTAATCTCTCTTCAGCAATAGCTTTTATCGCCTTTTCCATAGCATCTGTGGCTGTCTGAAACTTTTGCCGTAGTTCCAAGATCTGTTCACGCCATTTTGTGTACTCTTGTTCATATGTGCTTGATCTTTCTTTTAGTTTTAACTCATCTCTAAAGGGTCTGAAAAGCATCAACTGTTCTCTATAGTGCAACTCTGGATCTTTCCTTACATTAAATTTGACATAGCGAATAACTTTTGGAGTTGTTCGTCGTACAAGACGATATCCATCTGCAAGTCTGATATCCATTCCAGGCGTTATATTTTCAACATTATTGTCAATTTCGTCTATGTTAATTTCTAGTTCCTTTGTTGATTCTACTTTCCTTGGTGGTTTTCTTTCGAACAATGAGGCAAATTCTGCAAGACATACATTTTCTAACACTTTTGGTCTATTTTGATATTTGTCGATCATTCCTGAGCATGTTACATCAGTGGAGTTGTTGGGCAGATGTTCAATCTGTGACATGGGTCTAAGAATTTCCACACGTTTTTCAGGTGGTGAGGTGTTTATGAATATAACATCCCGTGAGCTTTGTGTCAAAGGAAGTTGAAGTAGCAGATAGATAGCTTCCTGTGCAGAAACTTCGCAGTGGTTGAGGAACTTGTTTGCTATAAGTCTGACTTTCTCACAGAGTTTCAGGTTCCCTCGTTTGGCTTCTTCCGTTGCAGTTTGTAATAACTGACTCATTCCACGCTGGGATTTCATGATGTAGCTGGCGATGTAAACGCACACAGCCCAAGGGTCTAAGACATACTGTAGATCTGTATTGGCTTGCCAAATCTTCGAAACCTGTAGGTTGTACCCATTGACTCTTACATCTTTGACCTGCCTCTTGAGTAGAACTTGCTTCTTCTTCAGTGAT
Source organism: Mercenaria mercenaria (assembly GCF_021730395.1). Taxonomy (NCBI): domain Eukaryota; kingdom Metazoa; phylum Mollusca; class Bivalvia; order Venerida; family Veneridae; genus Mercenaria; species Mercenaria mercenaria. Next base: position 52,000,655 of record NC_069367.1, on the reverse strand, counting down.
GATCGCACAGCATCCAGGTATTGTTCATATGTTAAGTCACATTTCTGGAGGAACTGTTCAAAGTCAAGATTTTCATCTTTAGCTAGAGTTTTCATAACTTTCATGACTTTTTCATAGTTTTGTTTACTGGTTTTGAGTACATCCTTGTTTGTGGTTGAGTCAAATGGTTCTAGAATTTTAGTCTCCTTCATAGGTGGCAGGGGGAATCCATAACGACAAATTTCCTTCCCCTTTTTCTTACATGATTTTGAATGGCGATGGACTTGTAACTGAATGTATTGCATACTCTTGTCCTCTACATCTGAAGAAGTAGTAATGTTCATACCAATGAATTTTATGACCTTCTCATCGCTGTCAATACCATACACAGGGGCATCCTTGGCCCAAAAGAGGCAATGGAGGTGTGGAGATCCTCTTTGTTGGAACTCAACACGTATGAAGTAGTCCTCTAATTTCCCAATTGGAGACACACTAGATCTCAGGATGTTATTGAGAAAGAGTTGAGTTCGGTAATGAAAATGACGTGCACATGTTGTGGGATTTTTCTGTATAAGGTCGCATTTTTCCATCCATGACAAGTCTGCAATGTCATCTTCTGTGAAGTTTTTGCCATTCTTTTTGCACAAAAGTGCCAGTAGGTCAGTCCATCTGGTTTCTGCTGCTGAAAATGTTGCAAAAAATGTTGGGAGTCCAAGCTGGTTGATCACTGCAAACAATTCTTTTTGCTTTGTTTGGTAATATGATGGTGATGACCGCAAATTCTTCAAGAATCGAAAGCCTTCATCATGTTTTAGAATATGTTCTATCTGAACTGATGATTTTAGTTCTCCAGCTGTGAATGAGACATTTTTTGTCTTTCTCAGTGCTGTGGTAGCCATGTATTTGACCTGGAGGGCCTGTAGCTTCTTGAGTTTGAAGAATATGTTTGGTACTGACTTTGAAAATCTTCCATCCACATGCCTTAGCTCTGCTTTACAGATGGAGCTATACTTCACTGGAACTAATCTGTCTTCATCTTCACACCTTTTTTGACCAGCAAATAGTACAGGGAATGACTTTTCTTCTGCATATGTATCCATGAATAAGCTTATAGGATGGCTGTTTTCACCTGGAGCAATCTGTAAGGCATGTACACCATCATCAGTGAAATCTGTGTTTTGGAACAAGGTATCTTTATTGCCAGCCCCTGCTTGTTCCTCTTCACTAAGCTCATTCCATGTGTCCTCCAACTCATCTATTTGGTCACCATGGTTAGCATCCTTATCTCTGGATTGGAGTTCCTTTAGGTCATCTTCAGATGCAAAACTGATCTCATTCTTTTCTTCATGCTGAAACCATTCTTCATTCAACAGCACCCCTTCTTCTTGGTAAAGAACACTGTTTTCTATGAAGTATTTGGTTAAGTCATAGATAACCTTTGGTCTTACAGTTTCATGGTAAAGAGCCGATTTGTACCGAGTTCTTCTTTTGAACAGCAAGTGAATTGTCTCAGTATCTGTAAACCTTCTAGGAAGACTGGAGACTACCTGTGATGGGTCCATTGGTACATTTACTGTATTCCCATATATACCTATTTGCTTTCCAACCCCTAGCTGTTTTAATTGCATGAAAGGAATTCTGAGTGCACAGCATCTCTCCTCTGTCTCTGTAGGGTTAACTGATGATAAATGGTCTGGTAGCTCAGGTAAAGTAAATCCATTTGCTGCTGAAAGTGGTGGTATCTTAGCCGCTGTAACATATTTATAGCATGTTTTACACACCCACTCTTCATCTGACACACTTGTGTAATTAGTCAATACAGTGTCTAAAAATTCCTCAGAAATTCTCTTGTTAATTAGGTGTTGGCGCCCAACAGTATACACACTGTGCTGGTTGAAAGTTTGATGGCAACATGTACAAACAAAATCATCACCTCTTTTCAAAAGATCACTAAAAATATTTACTTGCTGTTCAAGCGATGGGACTTTCCCACGAACTTTTCACTTTCCTGCTGCAAAATTCTCTCTCTGATTTTTCTTTTTCCAGCAGATCTCCATTTCTTTCTGGTATGCATTTCCTTTCTTTTACGGATTGAATCAGAACGTACTTTCTTTTTGATAGCAGATGTGGCAATATTTTCTTTTTTTCGGTAGCTATCATCGAGTCTTTTAAATCTACGTGTTTTATTTCTCTGTTGGTTTTCAGCTTCCTTTGCACCGTCATGACTTCTGATCACGTGGCGCAGCTTGTTTCTTTTTATATTTTCAGTAAGTCTTTCATTTGGATTTTTCCTTTTTAAATGGCGTGTTATATTCCTGTTTTCATTTTCTGCCCGCTTAATGTCTGGATCACTACGTTTCACATGTCTCTTTTCATTTTCTGCCCGCTTAATGTCTGGATCACTACGTTTCACATGTCTCTTTTCATTTTCAATCCGCTTAATGTCTGGATCACTACGTTTCACTCGTCTCTTTTCATTTTCAATCCGCTTAATGTCTGGATCACTACGTTTCACATGTCTCTTTTCATTTTCAATCCGCTTATTGTCTGGATCACTACGTTTCACTCGTCTCTTTTCATTTTCAATCCGCTTAATGTCTGGATCACTACGTTTCACTCGTCTCTTTTCCTTTTCAATCCGCTTATTGTCTGGATCACTACGTTTCACTCGTCTCTTTTCATTTTCAATCCGCTTAATGTCTGGATCACTACGTTTCACATGTCTCTTTTCATTTTCTGCCCGCTTAATGTCTGGATCACTACGTTTCACTCGTCTCTTTTCATTTTCAATCCGCTTATTGTCTGGATCACTACGTTTCACTCGTCTCTTTTCCCTTTCAATCCGCTTATTGTCTGGATCACTACGTTTCACTCGTCTCTTTTCCCTTTCAAAATCTCTCTTAGAGGGAATATTTCTCTGTCTCTGTTTATATTGTCGGTTATATTCCTGTTTTGTCAAGTTGGCTTGTTTCAGAACTTCACTCCAAAGCATTGACTTTTCCCCAACATTGTTTCCTGCTTTCTCAGGTCCGACAGTGATAACCACATCGAAGTGATCCCCTGTGTGATGATCCAGATAAATACTCTTTTCATTCAGCTGCACAGAATTATCTACAAAGTGTGCTGTATGATTTAGCCACTTCATCTGATTTCCATATTTGGAATATGTGTAAATGTTTGTTCTAAGCAGATGTGCCATGGAAATTATTTCTGCCTGTGTAGCCCAAACATTATTTTCTGTCATTCTTGACTGGGTGATATACTGGGCCATGGAAGTATTCGGTGGAAGCAGTGTACTTAAAACTTGACTGTAACTGCACATGTGTAGCACCAGAACTAGTCTCATATAATTTGTAGTATGATTGATCTCCACACACAAGGTAGGACATACATCTAAAAAAACAATTCCCATCACCTCTGATTTTCACACATTTTCCTGGAGCCTCGATATTACGTGGCTGACTTGAAGTTAGATTTTCAACAATGTTCAGCTGCACATCATAAACTTCATTTATTTCCAGACATTTGCTTACTTGCCAGTTCAAGTCAACATTATTAAACACAATTGGTTGCTGATTTTCTTCAGTAATACATGCTGGTTTTGTTTTCTCAGTTTGCTTCCTTTGTTTATCAAGTTGCCTTTTTTTATCTTCAGAGAGTTTCTTAAGACGAGGCATCTTGTGTTACTGAAAATATATTGACAGAGTTTAATTGAGAAAACGAGAAAAAGGAGTATTAGGCCAGGTAACCAAAACACGTCAAAGATTTTCCCCAGCCAATTGCTTTTTTTCGGCCTCCTCCACCCCTACAGCCGACCTATCCACCCATTCTGCATTTTATTTTAATATGTTACAATTGTTTTCAATGTTAACAAACAGCCTTAAATCAGACAAGTATTACAGATGAATAAAATATTAGTGAAAATTACTGGCAAAACAGAAAATTTACTAACAAATAATGACATGCTTAAAAACACTTTTTTATCTTCAAATGAAAACTGTCTTAGCCACTGAATTTCAAAACTGGTCCATAAAAAATACAACTGGTTGACTGGGGTTAAATCTTTTTGTGAAAATACAGACAGGCATGCAACTACATATATATATATATATAACTTGCATATGTTAAGTTACTATATGATTGTTAAACTACAAATGTCCAAATCATGCACAAATCATTTCATGACAGCAAAAGTGATTGTTTCATCCAAATCTTATAACAACAGAACAGTTAGTGTCCAACATATTGAAGGGCTTAGATATAAATTCACTAGCTTGTTTTCTAACAATCATTGGTGCATAGCATTCCTTGGCAGTGAATAAAATATCTTCATACCGGTAATGGTTCCATCATGTCAAGTGTCACAAAAATGAACTAAGAACTGATTTTCTACAGTCAACTGCCCTTTAAAATGAGGGTGTAAATAGTGAACTGATCACAAATTGTTAATTGCTCTCCCTTGGCAGTGAATAAAATATCTTCATACCGGTAATGGTTCCACCATGTCAAGTGTCACAAAAATGAACTAAGAATTGATATCTTCATAATGGTTAAACCATGTCAAGTGTCACAAAAATGAACTAAGAACTGATTTTCTACAGTCAACTGCCCTTTAAATGAGGGTGTAAATAGTGAACTGATCACAAATTGTTAATTGCTCTCCCTTGGCAGTGAATAAAATATCTTCATACCGGTAATGGTTCCACCATGTCAAGTGTCACAAAAATGAACTAAGAATTGATATCTTCATAATGGTTCCACCATGTCAAGTGTCACAAAAATGAACTAAGAACTGATTTTCTACAGTCAACTGCCCTTTAAATGAGGGTGTAAATAGTGAACTGATCACAAATTGTTAATTGCTCTCCCTTGGCAGTGAATAAAATATCTTCATACCGGTAATGGTTCCACCATGTCAAGTGTCACAAAAATGAACTAAGAATTGATATCTTCATAATGGTTAAACCATGTCAAGTGTCACAAAAATGAACTAAGAACTGATTTTCTACAGTCAACTGCCCTTTAAATGAGGGTGTAAATAGTGAACTGATCACAAATTGTTAATTGCTTTCGCAGTCATCTGGACTGGCCTTGGAAGTTGAGCATGTGTCAGAGCTTGTGATCTTGAATGATGAACAAGTGTTTTTCTGGCTTTCCTCTTCCATGCTAATGTCTATTTCGGAAACACTTGTGTCTGGGAAAGTGTCATCCAGCTCTTCTTTAAGACGCTTGATCTCTTTCTCCATTCTGTCATTCTTCAAACCCAGTTCATATTGTCTCTTTACAGCCACTCGTTGCTGTCTGTCAGCCTCCTGTTTTTCCTTCTCTAGTTCTCTGATCATTTCCTTTGATCTTTTCTCCAGCTGCCTGACCTTAGTTCTCACCCTGTTGAAGGTCTGAGTTCCTGACTCCTTGTCCGCTGTAAACATGTCAAATCCTGCTGCTTTCAGGTGAGTGTCTATATCTTCCACTGCCTCTGTCAGCATATCCTTGAATTTTGTGGGGGTATTTGAAGCTATTTTTGGTTAGATATTATTAGATTAGTACTGAAAGAGAGCAAGATACCATGAATTCTCAAGTTTATAATTTGAACTGCCTCATGTTAAATGCATCAAAATATTTAACGACGCATTAAAATGTCCCCACCCCACTTCCAGGGGAAGGAGACATAATTGAAAATAAGTGTTCCAATTTTAGAAAAGAATGTGTATCAGTCCCAATTTTTAGAAAAAAAAATATTTGGATGCATGAACATGGACAAACAATGCATATATATTGAACACAAAAATTGCAAGATTAGTGTGCTGACTCATGAGAAAAAGTCCCTGAAAAGACCGTGGAAGATGTACCGGAAACTGGAGTCAAAGGTGCTCCATGAAAGCATTGGTTTAAGATTCAGTTGGGTATTCTGTTTGGAAGTACTTAACTAAACAATGACAAATAATATTAAACTTGTGACATTACATAAAGTTTAATGCATAAATGAAATTTAAAGTTTTTTTCTCATGAAGCGACTCACTTTGAAGACTCTTTAGCCTAAACCACTGTCAATGTGGGCATATACACCCCAAAACAAGACAACCTTACTCCCAATAATTTTGATATTTTGGGGGTTTTTTATGTTAGATGCAATGCTTAGCTGCTGCAGAAGGTGATATAGAAAGCTGTTGCAACACAAAGCCAGCAAGGTTATTATACTGTTAAACATGCAATCACAACAACCAAATGTGATTAAATATGGGATGAGATGGTGAAGCCTGAATGCAAAAGGTTAAACTATCTACAGTTTGAAGGAACTACTCTAGTTTTCTCTGATACGAAGTTGTGCTCATTACTTGATGTTTTATTTCATGACGATATCAGTCATGCAGCATGTATATATATATATATATATATATATATATATATATATATATATAGACATATGAAATAAAACCATTTGAAAAATATAAAATGATTAAAGCAGTCAACCACAACGTGTATACACGTACCTATTTGAATAAATCTGCTAAATACTTTAAGAACTAATATATTTTTCACACAAACAGACAAAACGCCAAACAGACAAAACGCCTGTCAAACTGCATTCAACCGCATATCAAAAGTCAACAACACATCCTAACAAGAGGGCCATGATGGCCCTATATCGCTCACCTGTTATCATTGCACTTGAGGACAAGAAGGTCCTCCGAAATAATATCTAAGTCCAAAGGACAGGAACATCAAAGGGAAGAAATTTAACCAAAAAGAAAAAAAATTCTTACAAGGTACAGATATGTCAAAATACACCTAAAATTGGAGGTACCATCCATGTTGTTCCACAGAAAAGTGGTCTCGGTTTTTCCCTACGGCCAATAATAAAAAAGTTACTAAAAATAAGCTATTTATAGTAACGTAAAAGGGAAGTAATTAAAAAAAAATTATTGTAAGTGAACAAAAGAAGGATCTGCCAAATAAATCTGTTGACATAAATGAAATTTCAGATCAGTATCTTCATTAGTTACGGAGATATACCCATTTTAATTTGAAATAAAGGGAGGTAATTTGACATAAAATCAGTCCATAGTTATCTACCCTGATTGGCTCAGTCCAACTAATGACAATAATGAAATTTCAAATAAGTCCTATAAGTACTTACTGATATAAATCCATTTTGATTACAATCAGGGGAGGTAATCAGATATAAAATAACTCTGGAACCTACGATTGGATCTGATTTGTCATGGAATCCAAGATTTATTGTTGTTGAAGATATTTTGGAAGTTTGTATCAAATAAAACCATAAATGAAGTATCTATATGGCTGCAAAAGCCAAAATAGCCAATTTTGGACCTTTAAGGGGCCATAACTCTGGAACCCATGATGGAATCTGGCCAGTTCAAGAAAGGAACCAAGATTTTGTGGTAATACAAGTTGTGTGCAAGTTTGGTTAAAATCAAATCATAAATGAAGCTGCTATTGTGCAGACAAGGTCAAAATAGCTAATTTTGGCCCTTTCAGGGGCCATAACTCTGGAACCCATTATGGGATCTGGCCGGTTTAAAAAAGGAATTGAGATCCTATGGTGACACAAGTTTTGTGCAAGTTTGATTAAATTCAAATCATAAATGAAGCTGCTATTGTGCAGACAAGGTCAAAATAGCTAATTCTGACCCTTTCAGGGGCCATAACTCTGGAACCCATAATGGAATTTTGCCAGTTCAAGAAAGGAACCAAGATCTTATGGTGATACACGTTGTGTGCAAGTTTGGTTAAAATAAAATCATAAACGAAACCACTATCGTGCTGACAATAAATTGTTGACGCACGCACGCACGCACGGACGCACAGACCACGGACGACGGGTGATCACAAAAGCTCACGTTGTCACTATGTGACAGGTGAGCTAAAAATAGCCGCTGGGAAAATACCTAATCAGCAGAAAACACCTTTGTCTTGATATAAGCTATATACATATATCTTCAGATGATAAGCTTAATGTACACTAAGTTTCATCATAATAGCTCATTCCTAACTGAAGTTATTGACCGAAAACTGAAGTTATTGACCGAAAACTGTTTTTCTATTTTTAGTAACAATGACCTTGACCTTGATCCCAGAAACCCCAAAATCAATCCCAGCCTTTGTCTTGATATAAGCGACATACATACCTGTATTTGCAGATGTAATTTTAATTTTGTGGTTGTTTAGTAATCATTGTAATTCTTTTGTTTTTCTAAGTCCACAAAAAACTCCTTACCAGGTAGAGATACCTTAAAATACACCTTAAATTAGAAAGTAACAACTATGTTGTACCACAGAAAAGTGGTCTTGGTTTTTCCCTACGGTCAATTATAAAAAAAGTTACAATATAAGTTATTTATAGTAACAACTAAGGGAAGTTAATATTAAAAGAAAAAAAATACAAAAATACAAAAATACAAAAAAAAACAAGCAAATTCGATGAATTGGTACCCCCCGCCGAAAGGGTTTGTGGTGAGGAATGGCAAAAAAATATATCCGTCCAAAAGTTAAAGATGTTAATAATTAAGAAGCAAATAAATTCATTAGTCAAAATCAATTTAACAGAAAACAAATGTTTAATTAAAGAGTACACAATAAATGTATGATACTTTGATCCTGACTAAAGAATTTATTTTGAATGGGATATGCTTTTTGTGATAAGCTTAGCTTTTAAAATTAAATGCAGTTAATTGAAATGTGAGCTTGAAGTTTAACTGGAATGAAATATTTCTTTGAGTGGTTTGGCACCAGGTGTTGCTGATTAACATGTACATTTGAACTTAAAAGAACAGATGTCCTTAAGAGAACACAGGTAAGATATTTTGAACATGGCTGAGGGCAAGGTTTGTGCAGTCACAACTTAACATGTTGAAAGTTTGAACATTTAAAAAAAAAAAAAAAAAAAAGGAATGGAAATATAATTATATATGTATATATTTATTTTTTTAGGGGGAGGGTGTGCGGGGGAACGGGAGAGGAAACAAAATTTCACATGTTGATTATAAATATTGATGGAAAATTAAAAATGAAAAAAAAAAGGTAAAAGGGTGAAGTTGGGGGGGGGAGAGGGGGGCTGCAGAGGATGCATGATCAGTGGTGGGCATGAATGTATGGAGGAGTGAGGTGGGGGAACTTGCATGCTGATAAATAATCATGGAAGGTTTGAAAAAAAATCTAAAATAAGAAATGAAAAAAAATAAATTATTATTTGTTTTTTTTGCGGGGAAGGGGGTTGGGAGGGGGAGGGGGTGTGACCAAGGCAAGTGGGTGACCAGGTGTAGGTGCGCAACTTCACATGTTTCTAATAAATGTTCACAGAAAAGAATGAAAGAAATTTAATGAAATTCTGCCGAATGGTAAGTTTGTTATGTACAAATATGTGGATTTTTAGACAATTAAAGGGCAATAACTCTGAAGTTACAAAAGAAATCCGTACAAAATTGTGAGTGCACAACCACATTATAGTGCTCTAAATTCTGTTAAAGTTTCATAGTTCAAGGTCAAATATATCAAAAGTTATGATGCAGAAATTGCCATATTTATAGTACCCTATATAGTTAACACTAGAAACTTCTAAGGGCCATAACTCTGGTGTTACTTGGGCAATCTGACTGAAACTTGACGGGCCGCAAGAACTCATAGTAGTGAACACGTATATGAAGTTTTAAATAAATATTCCCAACCATTTCCTAGATATGGCTCCGGACAGACGGACGGACGGACGGAAAGACGGACGGAAGGACGGACGGACGGACAACGCCAAAACTATATCCCTCCGACTTTCGTCGGGGGATAATAAACATGCAAGGTTTTATGAATCTATATCAAATACTTTTTGAGGTAGGCGTGTCACAAGGTGAAAATAATCATTTTTTACTATTTCAGGGGCCATAACTCTATAAATAGGGGGCGGAGCCAGACGAAAAATAGGAGGTGCGCAAGTTCATATCATGATAAAGACTCATGGAAGGTTTCATAAATTTATATCAAATACTTTTTGAGCTAGGTGTATCACGAACTTCGGATGGACGGACAGACGGATGGACGGACAGACAGACAAGACCAAATCTATATGCCCCCACCACTCATGGGGGTCGGGGGGCACAAAATTTAACTTCTAAGAATCTATTAAAAATTTAGAATAGACAAACTTACCATCAATGTTTGCACTCAAGCAGGTGATAACTGATTATGAAATATAAGCTTGTAAAATAACTGTGAACTGAAGCCATGAGGAAAGTGTGCATATTTTGTATTTGTGACAAACAAATACAGGTAATCTTTTGTCTGCCTGATTAGTTGCGTGGAAAAGGGCCTATTTAAATGTATCTCAATTTTGATTAGCTTTTATGGCTTCAGTTTATTGGTGAATAGACAGATCCAAAACTGTCAATCATTAATGTTTACATAAACAGACTATCCAATCAGGACTGTCAAACTTGTGAGCAATTGACATTGGTATGAATAAAATAACAAAAGGGGGAGGAGTAAGATGAAAGTGGAATTGTCCATTCAGAGGCTCACTTTTGATTAGCTTTCAGGCTTTAAGTTTATTGGTCAATTCAGAGTTGCTACCCTTGAATCTTCTTAAGTAGATAATTATCATCTGTAAATAATTTGTAGAAAAAGACAATACAACCATGTAACTACTGATAATTTCCAGAAAATTAGACACCAGTGAAAAATCTATATTTGTCATAAAACATAATAACATTATACTGAAAAAAAAATCAGAATAGATATTTTTCCTTATTTTGATTGAATCAATTAGCAGTTTTGCATATAGGATTCAATGGAAGTGGGAATAGGAAGGATTTTTATTATCTGAAAACAATTGTTGAATCTGCATAGAATTTGGGGGAGGGAGTGTATTCAGCCAAAAATATATGTCTAATACAAATAAATTGACAAACATTCAGCAGTAATAAAAATCATTCTTTTACATGTGCACAATACAATTTGACCACTGAGCATTTATAGCTTTTTTGGTGAGGCTGATATGTGGATTTAATGACTGCAGTTGATATTGCTTTCATCAGGTTGATAAATCCACATATCGACCAAATTCAAAAGGCAACAGTTGTTTTATTATTAACTGCAGCCTACTCATAAGTATCAACAGTAAGTGTAATTATCTGCAGCCTTTGGTCACTTTTCATGGTAATTCATGTATGTTGTCACACTGTTTTGACATGAAAACGTGATGACGTCAAAGCTGGATGTCAATACGAGTTTTTGGCCCCATCTTCAAGTCAATACGACTTTTTATCATTGATCATGTGACTACATGTATACAAATGGAAAGAACTATAGATATATATTTAATTATGATATTTTATGGTCACTGCTAAGAATGAAAAAAAAATTGACTTTTAGCCACAGCTTCCATGAGATGAGCCAAAACGGTTCATAACCATACACTGATATCCATGTATGAAACTGTTATAAACCATTATTCAGTAAGGACTCAGTATATACTAAAGAAAAAAGTGACAATGACCAAAGTAAAACATCTATAACACTACAAGTTAGAAATCTTGAACATGGCTGGCCATGGTGTGGTTGGGATGTTGAAGAATTGAACATTTTTTTAATAAAGCAATTTACATGTTGATAATTATTTGTTGATAATTATTTATGGAATGTTTGAAAAGAACTTAGCATGAGGAATGAAAAAAAATTGTTTTCTTTTGGCATGGGGGTTGGGGGGGGGGGGAATTGCAAGGGGGGGGGGGGGGGGGATCCGGTGTTGGTATACAACTTCTCATGTTTATTATAATTTTCATGGTAAAGAATGAAAGAAGTCTGATGAAATATTACCATTTTGTTGTTTCGTTACATAAAAATTTGTGGATTTTTAAATAATAAAAGGGCAATAACTCTGAAGTTAGTAAAGAGATTCTGACAAAATTGTGTGTGCACAACCACATTATGGTGATCTAAATTCTGTTTAAGTTTCATAGTTCTAGGTAAAATATATCAAAAGTTATGATGCAGAAATTGCCATATGTATAGATCTATAGTACCCTATAGAGTTAACACCAGAAACTTCTAAGGGCCGGACAACGCCAAAACTATATCCCTCCGACTTCGTCGGGGGATAAAAAATTGTAAGTCCACACAGAAATCCTTACCAGGTAGAGATTGGTCAAAATACACCTCAAAATTGGATGTAACATGCATGTTGTACTACAGAAAAGTGGTCTCGATTTTTCCCTAAGTCTAGTAATGAAAAAGTTACAATATAAGCTATTTATAGTAACAACAAAGGGAAGTAATTCTAAAGAAGGGAACTGCGCAAGACACTTCGTCTCATGATGGTGTATAATTGTGCCAAGTTACATCAAAATCCCTCTATGCATGAAGAGGATATGCTCCGGACAAAGTTTTCATTCTTGTATCCTTTGACCTCTAAGTGTGACCTTGACCTTAGACCTAGGGACCTGGTTCTTGCGCATGACACTCCGTCTCATGATGGTGAACAATTGTGCCAACTTTCATCAAAATCCCTCCATGCATATAGAAGATATGCTAACCCTAACCCTAACCTAACCCTAACCCTATTTTTAGTAACAATGACCTTGACCTTGATCCCAGAAACCCCAAAAACAATCCCAAGCTACAACTTTATATAAGTTTTCTATACACCAAGTTTCATCATGATAGCTCATTCCTAAGTTAAGTTATTGACCGGAAACCCTTTTACTATTTTAAGTAACAGTGACCTTGACCTTGACCCCAGAAACCCCAAAATCAATCCCAGTCTTTGTCTTGATATAAGCTACGTACATACCAAGTTTTATTCAAATATCTTTACCGAAACAAAAGTTATTGACCGGAAACACCAGTCTGACGCCGCCGCCGCCGCCGCCGCCGCCCGCCCGCCCGACCGACATCTACCCCAATCTAATAACTCAGGTTTTCGTTGAAAACCTGGTTAATAAAGCAGTAGAGTATAGATGTAGTTCATGGTCAGTGGCAGTTTTTCTCAGGCGTTTAAGGAGTGTAAGAAAGGTAATCGCGGCTCTTACCCGGGATGACAAAATTCAATAAATTTAAATATATATATCATAATCTATTTATTATTTTGGAAATTTAGACACAGTTTAGAGGGGTATAACATTTAAAAACATTACAATAACAATAAATACTCCAGCCAAGACCCAGACATGTTCCAAAACTAACACCCGGGCCTTGAATTAAGACCCCTTTTTAATTATATCATATGAATCTAATTCTTTGGAATCAATCCAGGCGCCGACCTGTATCTGGCAACGGGTCTCAAAATTCAAGTCTCGCTGGGCCTACGATTGATTAGTTAGACTAGAAACAGTCATAACTACGCAGCGCAGCGTAAACAAATAAAAACGGATAAAACAAAACAAAACAAAGCATCATATTATGCTCCTAATACAAGCATGATCATGAAGCAAAAACATATGAACACGTAAATAAATTTTCTTACGGAGAACAAACAAAAAGTGAAAGTAACTGCGATCGATTTTAGAATCATGCAGTCCTGCTATGATTATATTGTATTAATTACGACGTTTAAGAGATGATTTGACGGTCAGTGCCAAGCGTTTATATCTCTCTGTCGTGATATACATCTCTAAATGTAAAAACACAGAAGCGATAATGAGTTATTAGAGGAAATAATGTATGGCATTTTTATGTACACAAATGCATTCTCCATAGAGGAAACTAATTATCCGGATAGCTTCTTTCATTGTACAAAACTGCTGTACATTTTATGTGATGACAGCATTGCTAAAATTGAATTTGATAATGTGCAAGAACGTGTGAAATATAACTACATTAAAGTCCACTGAAAATTAAAAGTTTTAATGATATACATCACATCTACAGCTACTTTTCATACATAATATACCTAAACATTGACACAAATGTAGTCAACTACAGGGTTTATTATGTTACCTATACTACATATATACCATGGAAATATTCTCTGTAAGATAATGAGCGGGAAAAAAAGATATCTTTATATATTCTTGCTTTCTTTCTTTTTGCTTCGTTTATCGATTGCTTCACATTTTAGGGAAATGCTTAAATATCAATTAACAGATCATTCCAAATTATGTTTAATTCATTTCCGCACATTATTTCTGTGTGTCCGCTAAAATGTAAAGCTAACAACTGTGAAATTGTAGCTGTTACATTAATGACTGTATCCATTCAAATTGTTGCAAATACTAATGGCAACTTGCACATATTTCACACATAAAATATTGTGGTACACAGATTGGTAAGTATCCAAGTTCATAATAATTTATATTGAAAACATATACTTTGTTCTATACCTGTGTTTGAAATATTCAGCAAAATGGTGTATTTTCTAATCTGAAAGTGACAATGTGCGCATCTTACTGCATATAGTATTTGAAATGTAGGTTTATTCCTGTCTCAGTCATTCGTAGATAGGTGATGATAGTTACCTATCAGAGACTTTGTTTTGAGCTTAGCCTAGCTTTCGGTTCCGTCGTGGAACCTAGCATATAGTATGTTTTTGGTGAATGGTTTATAAAAGCCATTTTTGGTTGCTATGCATTTAAATGTGTTAACGACAATGCCGCACAAGTATTTGAAGTTGATTCTTTAGAAAAAAAGAAATCGGACTAATTAAATAATAGTTCTTTCTTCAATCTTCTACGCAATTATCTCCCTTAGAGATTTCTGAAGTTGAAGGGAAGCAACTCCTGCGTGCAGTCTGACTTTTCTTAAAAAGACTGTCCCAGTCTAAATAAGAAAAATCATATTTGAAAAGTTATTATTTCGTACTGGTAGCAGGAAGAGTTTGGTATATCGGGTTAAAAGCAGCTATGATTTCCTCCACTCGTTTTACATAAACATCTATTTCAGCCGGATGTTTACTTGATAAATGCATTTAATTCCACTTTAACATAGCAGTAAGTATAGTTTTATAAAGAAACATAGAAATATATCCTCCAAACATATGAACAGGCCTACGAATATCAAATTGTGCATTTGTAAGTACAACAAATGCAATAGCACCATAATTTGAACTGTAAACCAGCACTTTTGTGTTCAGATATGTATAAACTAAAAGTTAAATCTTAACGGTATTCCTACTTTTAAATATTGTACACTACTTCGTTGTTAGTTACTTAAAACATATTTAATTAAACATGTGTTTTTCATTTTTAAACTTGTACGAGGTAAAATAAGAGAAAACTGTATTGAAGTACTTTTAAAATTATATTAAATCGGAGTAGTTCTGAAGAAAATAATTCGATACTTTTGTCACATGAACTTTTTATGCTGAATATTATCATGTTTATTATGTTTATGACTGTTAAAATATAAATGCAGGGAAGACATTGAACTTTGTGCTAGTGGTCTGAATGTTGCGCACGACATGTAGTCTCATTATAGGAAATATCCGTGCCAAGAAGTATAAAAAGCCCTTCATGAATGACAAAGGTATAAACCGAAGGTATAATCCGACCGGAAAGGAAAATAATTGACTTTTTAAGTTTCAAATGCTGTGGTCTGGGCATTGTTGCTTTCAATACATCGTCTGATTAAATTTGAGTTAGGGACCTGGTTAAAGTAGCTGTAACTAAATATGTGTGCCAAGTAATATTGTAATCCAGTCCCTCAGTGGATGGCAGAGTCCTTGACCGGAAATGTAACAGACCATGTTAATACCATGTTAGCCAGTTATTAGCCTGATTTTGTCTTGTTTTGTGTCTGACATGACATCTTATTGTCGAAAACATTTGTGCTAGGTAATACTAAAATACCTTCACGGAGTCATGGACCGGACAGGATTATTGAAAATTCATCTTCTTGTGTGACCTTGATCTTGACCTTCAAAATTCCTAGGAAGATTGAACTTACAAAGTAGATGACCTCTATGGTGAAGCCAATTGGTTTGATATCAGTCAATTAAAAGGTCTACATTACTGAGATCTTCAGCATGGTGTGTCATTTCATTATCTTCTTCATATACTTGGCATCATTCAAATAACCTAAACAGTTTGTTTGTTGTTGTTTTTTCAGCAGTATTTATTTGTGTCAAAGCCCGTCTATCTGTCTGTCTGTCGACCATTGGATTTCTATTGATAACTGAAGAATACTTCGGTCTAAAGGCGCTAGAAGATAACCCCTATTGTTTTAGCGGTCAGTTGAGAAAAGCACATAGTGATCCCGGGAGGTCATTATAGGGAACATGCGTATTTTAAAGACACAAATGTGATGTGTGACAGTCTTATTATTAATAGAAAAAAAACTGATGAAAAATTTTAACAGCAATCATGTAACATGTTCTGTACATGGCGTATGCCTCACAATACATGTTACTGGTTAACAAATGTAAAAACAATTTTACAAGAGATGGGATTATTATGCGTCAGTCTTCTTTATATTATATTTTATTAATATAATCCTCTTTTGAGTCCGGCTCAAAAGACTTATCGCAACGCCGTGAGGGTGTACGTAACTCTAGTGTAATGACACTAGGACCATTCCCTGTGATATGAAATACATATACCATTTCAGTGCAGGTACCATTCAGTATGCACATAGTCAATACATAGTATATATTTTTTGATGTACACGACTAGAGGCCTTTTTCGCTTGCTGCATCTGTTTTGCTGTTTGAAAACAACAAAAACCTGACTAACTTAATTGTATCGCTCGCTGGTGGGCGTAATTTCAAAGCAGTATACAACAATTTCCTTTTGAAGCACACTTAGAGCTATGATATGAATCTCTTTTGTCATGTGTTTTATGTGACATGTAAATCAAATTAAATGGAATAAGATGCTAAAATAGATACGTTTGAATATATTTCAGACTCGTGCATTCGAATATATGTGGGTAGCTATTACAATGGCGAATGCTGAAAAACCTTGACAATTTCATGCCTAATTTTGGAGATTACGTAAAATCGCTATTGATATATTTAACTGAAAAGGCATTAGTCCTAATGAATAGGCCTAAACAGTTTTATTATGTTTACGAGTACAGGTAAATGTAGATTGATGAGTTTTTTAAAATTCAAAAATGGCATCTGTAATTATCTTTCATTTGATTTGGAAAGTAATGATTAAATAAACATAATGTTTGGCTTCAAATACTAAAAGTTCGTTGCTGAAAACATTTACTTAATGAAACCTAGAGTTTCCATAGATCTTATATATGATTTTAGATTTCGTATAAAAACACAACTTTATGAAAAAGTATGAGCATTAGGTCGATTTGACTTCAGGTCTTTGTGAGTTGCCGCGGCAACGGCAATGATAACGATGATGTTGCTGGTGTGTTATATATTTGAAAACTACTAGATTGATATTACAGAAAAATCAGTTTAGGGGTGAAACAGTGAATGGTTCGTAATCAGCTTTTACTACGATATGTAAATACCCATATGTCACTTTAGTCAGAGACAAGAATGAATGGAATCCGAAATGCCTCCAAGATATTATTCAAAATAATTGTGGGTCTTGGTAATTGATATTTGTCCTTTACCATGCAAATTTAATCTGCATTAATGTACTTGATTTAATTTACTAGGAAATATTAAAACCAAAGGCCGTGTTGCGTTGTAACACTTTGATTAAGACTTTCTATATAATTCTAATAAACTGTTATTCTGAGGACTACCTCTGTAATTAGATTTATTAACTAACTGCCGATGGTGGAAACATTGTTTACGGTGCCTACGTGCTCTCGTGATAATCAATGACTGGTGGTGTATGCAGATAAATTGTCCTCTCTAAAAACAGAAGTATTATGTTTTACTCTCAGAAACGATCTAAAGGAAAAGGATAATACCATGTTGGATAAGGTAAAGTGTGTTACCAATCTTGTAATATAATTATGTATGTAAACATGTATGTAACAGATATTCTTCGATGGCAATCATTCTAAGCAATTTGTCTGTTAGCGTTGAGTAAATATTTGAATCCTCAGTCAACTCTACAAGTGTAGGCAGGAATAAATAATCGAATCTGTGATACGGAATCTTTTGAAACTTTGAAAAAGAAATGGTCCATCATTGGAAAGTGTATTATGGCAACATGTTTAAGAAAAATTATATTTGTCAAATACTTGTCTCAAATTAGATCAACAAACAGGCTTAATTGAAAGCAGGTGCATATTCCTAGACGTGTGCGTTAAATCAATTAATAAATATAATGCGGTTTCATTAAAGACATACATTATTATATCATTAACGTTCGGACTCTGTGTTTCCATCTTTATGTGTATCTTAAACTTTTATTGAAAATTATAATTATAAACAAGTAGTCCAGAAAGCAAAGCTTCTGCAGATTCTTATTATAACTTACAGAAAGTGCGAATCAATGCGATAGGTGGTATATAGTCAGGCATAAAGTTTGATATTCTTTTGACACCCTGAAATACTATATAAATCAAACAAACTTTGAACCAGAAGGCAATATCAGAATGTATTAAAAGAGTACTCACCAAGCCAGTATAAATAGTACGTTCTCGTACACCATTTTCATCAATGTTTATACATCGAATATGACCATAATATATTCGCAGTGATCAAACAAATTAAAGACCTGTTTAAAAAGATCATGTATTACGATTCCTGTATAACTCCAGGACCGAGACAGATATAATAAATAACAGTTAAAAGAAGATACTTTTTAACTATGAAGGCAGAGATTAAACATGTGCTCAAATACAGAGACAACCATGTTTAGAAAACAGGGCCTTTTATTTTGAAAAGTCAAGATGAAATTTCAGTTATTATCCCCCGCCGATGAAATCGGGAGCGGGGTATTGAAATGGCGTTGTCCTTCCGCCAGTCCGTGCGTCCGTCCGTCCGCAGCCATTTCTTAGTAACTAGCAATTAGAATTTCACGAAACTTGAAATAAACGTGAACCAAAATGCCCGTCAATTTTTTTATTTATTTTTTTGATTGGTCAATTTCCCTTAGAGTTATTACCCCTTGATTTAATGAAAAATGCCCAAAAATGTCCGTCCGCAGCCATTTCTCAGTAACTATCAGGTAGAATTTCATAAAACTTGAAATAAACATGCACCAACATACTGATGATGCCCGTCAAGTTTTGTTTTTTTTGGATTGGTCAATTTACCTTAGGGTTATTGCCCTTGATTTAATGAAAAATCCACGTCTGCAGCCATTTCTCAGTAACAAGCTGGTAGAATTTCAACTTGAAATAAATATGAACCAACATACTTCGATGATGCCTGTCATTTTGTTTTTCAATTGGTCAATTTTCCTTAGATTTATTGCCCTTTAATTGTTTAAAAATCTACAGAATTGTACATAACAAACCAACCAATTGGTAGAATTTCATTAAACTTCGTTCATTCTTTTCCATGAACATTTATTATAAACATGTGAAGTTTTGTACCCACACCTGGTCACCACCTTGCCTTTGTCACGCCCCCCCCCCCCCCCCCCCCCACGCGCACGCCACGACAAAATTATTCATTCCTTTCCTTTTTATTATTTTTTTTCAAACCTTCCATGAAAATTTATTAGCATGCAAAGTTGTACCGTTCCCCCACCTCACTCTCCATTCATTGTTGCCCACCACCCCGATCATGCATCCCCATTCCCCACCCATTTTTTTTTTTTTTTTTTTTTTTCATTTTTAATTTTCCATCAATATTTATAATCAACATGTGAAATTTGGTGCCCTCACCCGGTCACCCCCCCCATCCCCCCCCCCCCCCCCCCCCCCCCCACACACACACACAAAAAAATCATTTTCTGTTAAAATGATTTTGACTATGAAATTATTTGCTTCTTAGTAACATACTTATATTTTGCCAGATATATTTTTTGCCATTCCTCACCTCAAGTCCTTTCGGCGGGGGATACCAATTCATCGAATTTGCTTGTTTGAATATATTTATAGTTAGCAAACAGAACAAAAATTTTATACACGTATCAATCTACCCTTGTCACTAATTTGTTTCTCTTAATGTATAACGTTCGGCAATATTGAATTATTTGAGTTATTTAATCAAGTATAATTCTGTGAAGTGCCCGGTAATTTACTTCTTCGCAAGTCAATGTGCATCGTATATTCTTGAGTAATTCAATGAAATAGCTTAGCCATCAACAGAAGCAGTAGTATTAGATAAAAGAGCAGGTTGATCGAAGCTAAGTGATATATTAACAAAATGATTGTAATAAGAACTATTCTAGATGTATTTTTCTGGATTTTGACTGAATGGAGCATTGAATATCATCTGCTAGGATGTAAGGTAACGTTATAACTGAGCGACATCATTTGTTTACACTTAAAATATATATATATATTGCATCTCCGAGAACTTTTATTTCGTCATATTTTATTTTGACATACACTGATTCATGAGTTTAATGACTTAGCATATTCTGCATACGAATAATACTCATTCCTAGTGTGTAAAATTTTATACAAACTAATGCCAGATGTTACAAAAAAAAACTTCATCTCACGCTGATAAACTAAATAAAAGCCAAGGGTCTGTGGCAGTGTATGTTTTCTGCCCTGTACTCGGCTCTGTTAAACACTTTTTGCTTGTATAACATGTTTCAGATTAAAATGGTTCTCTTGTACAAGATTAGCTTTAAGGGGTTTCCTATGTGTCCGTGAAGATTCAGTTAATTTTGATTAACTAAGTGCAGACAATGTTCCTAGACAAGAATCAAAGCCAGAGAAATTTCGTCCATTTCTTCAGACAAAATATGTATGGAAATGCATGCTATGTAAGGGACATTTTATCAGATAGCAATCCGTTTGGAATTAATGTTGTATCTATTACAGATTGTTTTTTCTTGCTTTTCTTGTCAATTGATGTTATAGGTTTGCATTACAAACTTCTTGAAAAATACATCGCCCAAAGGTTTATATGTGCATGTTAAGACCAAGATATGTTTTATAAATTTGTCTGTGTTTTAAAAACTTTGAAAACGAATATACTCATACAGATAGTTAGATAGAAAACCGTTTCCTTTTGTCACAGGCCTACAGGGTATAAATTGGAGTTATGTCATTCTAGTGAATATTACTTTTTATGAATCTTCAAATAAGGAAATATTCTGTATTTACTTTACAATTCTGAATAATGTATGTGTATGTAAAATTTATTTTATCAACGATAAATGTATTCCTCTTGGAAACAAGTTAAACAGATATGTTGATAGCACAATTTTCTGAGCGACATCTTTTAAATTGAAGTGTCTGTGTACCTTAAAGGAAACGTGTATATATTATTGAATATTAACATTGAAAAAATGCATGCCAAGTTCACTGTAAAGCAGAACAAAACATTATATGATATATGTCTGTCCTAACTCAGAATTCTCTCCCTTTACTTATACAATCCAAAGTAAGTACTCGAAAAAACATGTGAAATAACGAAAAATAAATATAAGGTACAGATCTATTTACAGTGAACTACGGCAGACATAAGTTTTGATATTCTTTTGACACAGGACCAAACAAACATTCATTGTGCTAATCGTACAAATGTGCTTTGTATCAGAAGGTAGTACATTCTCGTACACTATATTTTATCAATGTTTATACATCGAATATGACAATAATATATTCGCATTCAATTTGAGCAAACAAATTAAAGACCTGTTTAAAAAGTTATTCCGATTTCCTTATGACTCTAGGACCGAGATCATATATAAAGAATAAAAGTTACCGTATTCTCGTCTAGTAGGCAGACAGAGATTACACATGTTCTCAAATACAGATAAAGATAGAAGTTGGGCGTTATTTTAAATGTGTCTGAGTAGAAGTAAAGATGAAATTCCAATTATATGATTATTTGCAAAAGTTAACAAACAGAACGAAAATTATATACACATATCAATCTAACCTTGCCACTTATTTGTTTCATTTAATTATATTTTCATAAATGTACAACGTTCGGCAATACTGAATTATTTGAGTTATTTAATTCAAAATAACTCAGCGAAATGCCACGTACTCATTCAATGGTAATGTTGTACTTCACAAATCAATGTGCATTGTATATTCTAGAGTAATTCGATTAAAGCTTATATATCAAAAGAAGCAATAGCATAAGATAAATGGGCAGGTTGATTGAGGCTATGTGATATATTTACAAATCATTTCTATAAATGATTGTAATTAGAGCTATCTTGAATGAGATTCGTTTTAATTCGTTTTTATTGTTTGAAATGGTCTTAATAAATATACATATACTTATTGTTAATTTCAAACTTTAAATAAAAGGTACACTTACTTTTTTGTCCAGCACGAAACCTTATGATTCTGTATTTTCCGGATGTACATGCTTTTCAGTGAATTTAATGCTTTTGAGAAGAAAACATCTATCATTTTTTAATGATAATTTAATTAAATTAAACATGACAAGGTAACTCATAACACACGCTATGTTTAGATAAAAAAGAAAAACCGTGCCAAAATACACTAAGAGCACATAATGGTTTCCCGTTCTGTAAAGTGAATATGTATTGCATCTCTGTGCAGGTCTATGTCCTTAGATTTTATTATTTTAATATACACAGATATATTATAAGCTTCATAGCTAAGCATTTCTTAGTATTCAAAAAAACACACATTTCTTGTGTGTGTGAAATTTTATACAGACCAATGCCAAATGTTACAAAAGACTTCGTATTACACTATTAAACTCAATAAATATGTGATCAAACAGCCAAAGTTCTGAGTCAGTATGTTTTCTCCCTTCTACTCGGATCTATCAAACGATTTCAGATTGTATTACATGTTTTAGGTGAAAATGATTTTCTTGTACAAGATTACTTTGAAGGATTATCATGTGTTTCTGTGAAAATTCAATTAATATTGATTTACCCCGTATACACAATGTACATGTACTTAGACAAGAATCTGTGCCAGGGAAATTTTCTCAATTTCGTCAGAAAACTGTATCGAAAGGCACATTTTATCTGATAGCAACCAATTTAGAATTACTGCTGCATTTATTACAGTTTGTTTTTTCGTGTTTTTCCTGTCGGTTGCCTTATTGGTGAATCAAAATATAGTTGATGTTATAAGATTGCATTACATCGTTTTGAAAAATACTGTATCTTCGTCCAAAGGATTATATGTGCATATAAAGACCAAGAGACTTCTTGCAAATTAGTCTGTTTACTTATATTTAAAACAAATGAAACAAATACTTATAAAATATATAACGGAAAACCGTTCTCTTTTCTCACAAGCGTACAGGGTCTAATCATAAATAAGTGAGTTATGATATCAATTTTAGGGATCGCCAAATAAGGAAATATTCAGAATGTTATTTTACATTTCTGAATTATTTACAATTCTTTAACATTTATCTAATAACAGCCAACAGGATATCTTTGCAAAACCAGGATTTGGGCAAATTTCACTACATTTTTAAGTGACTTAGGAACTTCTATTTTGGTTTAAATGGTAGTTTAGGGACCATGGGGCAATAAATGAATGAGTTTTGAATATTTCAAAATTATGTATGCACAAAAAAAATCAATTAAATATATTTTCCGATCAGATCTTCCCAAAATCCAGTTGGATATTTTCCCATATTTCGGCTTGCTGGATTTTTTTCCGGGCGGACATGATGAAATTTTAAAAGTTGGGTAAAAATGCTTGGATAGTGTTAAAATGGTATGTATGAACTTTATCATTTTTGTTTTCAATCGGAATTTTTTCCAGTAATAAAAACTGGAAAAAAATCCGATTGGAAATTTTATTTTTGTTTTCGTATTTGTACATAGACATGATTTTCGAGAATATTTTGTATGCTTTAAGTGAGTATGCAATATATATCACATGGAAGTGAGACAACTTAAAATCCTTTCACCAGCACATAGCGCGAGTGACAATGGGACAATTGCCTTGTGAGATATATTTCATATTCACAAACAAATATTTTTTTAATTGAGCCAGTTGGACATGGCATTACTAAGATGTTGAACATATTCTCAACAAAAACAATAGGCAGCTACTAACAATGGCTGCAAGGAGTATGTTCATTTGCTTTTTGGATGCAGTAAAACAGAGTAACACAATGTGAGTGAAAACTATCATTTTTAATTTCTTACCAGAGTATTTTGAATGTTGTAGCCTTGTACTGACTAACAAATTTACCGAAAATCCCAAAATAATTTAAATCGGTGAACTAAAATTTACATAGTGGAATAATTAGTTTAAAACACACAAGCTTGTAAAACAATATTTACCACACTGTCTTTATAGCAGCCTTGTGCTAAACTACGATAAATGTTCATCTCGCAAGGGCGATTTTCGGCACTCGTATATACTGTTTAACAGCTTGCGATTTCCAAAGACTCATTTTCATGATTGCATCCTCAGAGAAATCTCTTATAGAAGCGTATGACTAAACGAATGTGTTTTATAGTGAGAGGAATCACCAGGAGGCAAATCTTTGTCTTACACGTTTCCATTTATCATCTTTTCGATGTTGTCATCACGTATTTGCGTTAAGCAATTGATGTGTGTGTTTGTTCGGGTTTAAATCTTTATCAACACTGTATAGAAACGAAAGTTGAAGGTTTGCTTCTTAAGTGCAATAAATCCGTTTCTCCTGGAAAAACATTAAACAGACATGTTTTCTTTTTTTAAACAACTTTAATATAACAGTATCATGTATGTATTTCAAAGAAAAGTGTCTTTATTATTAAATATAAATATAGAAGATGCATGCCAAGTTAACTGTTAATCAAAACAAAATATTAAGTGGAATATGTCTGTCAAAGAGCCAGATTTGTCTCCCTTTACTTATAAAGTCGAAAATAAGTACTCGGTAAGTCATGTTTGAGACCGATAGATGTCGGCCCGGTATCATTTCTCCATTTTTGCTGTATACCAGAACAATCGTTTTGTGGACATTTGGACAATTATGAATTTCAATAGTGAAATGTCGTCCTGCAGAAAACAGACACAACAACTGTTAAAGACAAAATTTACATAATGTCAATAAATACGCAGTCAAAATAGGGATGACTTGAAATTGGAAACTTCAAAATTTCAAAGAACTACTTACTAGGATACAACGACCGGGAAGTACTTCAAGACCGGGAGACACCAGAGTAAGTAATTTATATAATACAAAATCTCTTTACACTGAATAATAGCCAATGTATGTATTACTCTCCCAAAGGATATTGTCACCATTACTTTAGTTAGAAAACCTTCACTCGAGAAACAAAATGTTTTAAATTATGGTTTATACATCGAGAAACAATATCAAAATGTTTTAAATTATAGTTTAAACATCGAGAAACAAAATGTTTTAAATTATGGTTTATACATAATGAAAATATTAACTGAAACCAATACGTTCAAAGAAGTCACTGCCCTCTATCTGGAACACAACGAACTTTAAAAGATTTATTTATTTATTTATTTGGGTTTTACGGCGCACCAACAGGGGCGTAGGGACGATTTGAGCATTGGGGCGGCGGAGGGGGTGGGTGTGGGAGGGGGTATCCCCCTCCTATGAACGGGGTCCGGGAAAATTTTGCATATAGCTAGAGTAAATGGTGCAATCTGGCGACTTCTTGGATTGCTCAGTATCTGTTGATCATACTCGTTTTTTTTCGAGTTTTCACCCCTATTTACAGTTTACTATGTTTAAACACTGTAATGGCGGTACGATGTTAGATACGGACAATGTCTTGCCAGGGTAAAACCAGTAATGTCTAAGTAGGGGATCGAGCACAAGACCCTGACTTAAAGGGGTAATCCAATCCTTACAGCATTTTAGTCATTAAATGGCATTATAAAGGTAAAACGCAATTCACTGTTTTCTTTGAACCATTGAGGGTTCTTTTTACCAAATGATCGATTTGGAAATGCAAAATTGCGAGGCAAAAAATTGATTGGCCTTTTATATTTTTATGTAGAAGCTGTAATACTTGTTAATTTTACTAGATCTGTAAAATCTACGAGGATTTTTCTACATTTTATGCGTTGAATTTAATCATTATGATTGGTGCCTTTAATTTTCAAACAACATGTTTAAGTGTCAAAAATATTTAATTTAATATATTTTATGTAAAGACATCTAAAGATCCCGACTTGCATTTGTGTTTTACTCAAGATACTTTCCTTTGTCAGGAGAATTTGAGACACAACATTAATTGCAATTAATCGCAAGTTTGGCAGTAAACAATTAAAAACGATTAACTTTCATTAATTGAATTAATGTATTGTCTATAATCCGAGTCTGCGGGGCGTGAAAATACGGCGACCTTGGTCGTTGCGGATTATCGATTTTGTACAATACCCGGTCACCAAGGGGATCTAGCAAGGTGTCGGTGATATGACAAGATTCTGTGTACATATCAGTCGCCGATGCACTTCATGATAAATGGAAGACCGCTGTATTTATTTTCAATTATATTTTCTAGCCTTTTCAAAATTTACGAGTTCGGCATTTCGCCGCTCCTCGACATATTGGGGCGGCGGGCGCCGCCCCTGCCGCCCCAGCTCCTACGCCCTTGACCAACACAATATAGGTTATATGGCGCCAAACAGGACTACAAATTTTGGTTTCATATCTCATTTACATCGAAATAAAAATATGAGGTATGGAATCAAAATTTGCATACCTGCTGGAATCACAGAGTTACAGCAAAACCAAGTGTTAAGACCCTATTAGTCGCCTCTTACGATCGTGCAAGGGTAAGGCAGTGGTTCCAATTCTTTTCATACATAGATCGTCCCAGAACCACATGGGGCGAACTTTAGAAGAAATCAGTAAATGCGATAATAGAAATTTTACATTAAGCTTTTACCAATGTCTTAGGTTCGAGAAGACATTCATGAGAGAGATGAATATGCAAGATGCGTTTATCAAACCAGTACATTCAACGAAATCAGTTCACTTATCCGCAATACGGGGAAGGAAAATAGTTTAACAAACCGTAGAAAAACAAACAACAATATCCAACTAACTTAATGTTATTCTCTTTTGTCAACAGAAATTGGATGGAAAAAAACGGGCAACCTTCGGAAAGTATGCTAAATCATAGGCATTCAGTGGAAATTTCTATTTACATTCATGTGATGCGCTTATATCCTTTCTACGGACCTAGCGTAATGAAACGTATAGAAAAATCGATCTCTTAAAAACCACTTGCTACACACATAAAACGTCAATAACGTAATTAAACGGTATGAAAAATAGCCTTCCTGAAAGCCATGTACATTTAGACTAGAAAGGCCACCATTTTTCAATTTCTGTATAACTTTGACATGTACTTATATTCATTACAATACGAGTTTGAAAAAATAACTTCAAAAACATTTGCTAAATATCTATTTTATTATGATATTATGATATAGGGTTAACAAATTGGTAAGATGTAAATATAATTACATAATGAAATCAATTCATCTGTAGCAGTCAAATTCTGAAGCAATTAGATGCAAAGAACAAAACTTAAATTTGTCAAGCTATATTCGTAAAAATCGAAAATTATTGATTTCAAATTATTACGTATCGAAACTCTGTGGATCGTTCACTAAATATCATTTAATAAATGAAATAAACGTATTTTTCTTGTAGCAATATAGCCCATTACGGTACGTTTTGTTGCTAAAACGCCATAACGTAATTTATTGTTGTTCAAATATACATTACGGATTTTTCGTATTCTTCCAATAAAATTCCAAAATTTGTGCATTTTGTTCTAGTTAGTATTATATGTTATTGAAAAAATCCATTACAGTACTTTTTGTAAAGATAACGTAATGTATTGCTGTACAAATGTGCATTAGGAAGTCTACTATGTATGAAAAACGTTTTTACGTACTGTTACGTTATATCTAAGCGTTTTACATATTTTTACGCAGTGGCTATATGGATAGCTAAATTTCCTACCGTTTTATTACGCAACGGCCGTGTACCTAGTATTGAGCTTGGCTTTTGGGAACACATAATTTCGAAACGCGTTATTACGTCATGGCTGTTCTACACGTATACCTCGTGGCCGTCGAAAGGATATTTCATGCATGTTTTGACTCGCAACTTGGAAATGATGTGAATACAACGGCTTGACTAATTGTAGTGTTGACAACTGCATGAAATGAAACAACCGATTTTTTTTGAGGTTTTGAAATTCGTTTTTTAAAAAAAAAAACAAATAGATATAGGTTTTGATATATAGCAAGTACTTTTACCAAACAACATTTAAAATGTTTTCCTTTTCAATGGGATTTATGATTTTCTTGAATGATATTTTATAGTATGGTTTGAAAAGACAATGAAACACTTTACAGTCCGTCCTTAATCAAGTAGTAGTTGTTGTAGCAGAAACAGTAGCAGCAAAATTGTGCCAGTAGTAGTAGTAAAAGTAGTAGAAGTAGTAGTAGTGTGAGAATGAGGCAGCTGCAGCAGTGGTGGTAGTTAATGAATTAGCAGTAGAAGTAGTAAGTAGTAATAACAGTAGCAACAGTACCAGCAGCAGTAGTATTAGCACTTGTAACAACTGAAGCAGTAGCAGTAGTAGCAGCCTTAGAATAAGAAATAACTGTAGCAGCAGCAACAGCAGTAGTAGCAGTAGACTTGATAGTAGAAAGAGTAGTAGCAGAAGCAGCAGCAACAGCAGCAGTAGTAGTAGCAGCAGAAAACTCAGATGAAGCGTTTTGCGGAGAAAGCATTATTTAGTCTAACAATGCATCCGTAGGCTCTTTATCAAAATCCGAGAATGGGTTTAGAATAAGGTTTCCCCATTATATTAAGTTTAGAAAAAGAAGTTAAATTACCATAAGTCTTACACAAAATAAACTAATGGAGCACAAAGGTGGTAGTCACAACTAGGCTCGTGTGAATTAGGTATGTGATTATGGACGGATGGACGACCGGACGTAAAGATGCCGAAAGCAAAGCAATGATAAATATATATATCTGTACCTCAAGATGACTATAGAATACGATTCGACACTAAATAGCACGGAAAGAACCTGTGAAAAGTATGATTTTCTTGTTCACGCCGACTTTGGACAGACACACAGGTCGCGTTTAAAAATGTGAACAATAGGATTTTCTTCAAAAGTGTGAGTAACTGGTTAAAAGAAAAAGGATCTGTGAGAAACTTAGTCCTAAGTATTCATGTATTGAATCACGGAAACTTACGATTGTGTAGTAACTTACGAGAATAGCTTCCGAAAGACATATTGATAAGGAATCGCCAGTTTATTAGCGCTATTTAATTACAAGACGCTAAATTTGACAGCAATGGCTATTATAAATATCCATTATGTCTGACATTGATTTTGACGAATACAAATAAATGCCACAGAAAGGATAGAAATTACTCACGCCATTTTGCTGATTGATAGAAAAATAAATATTCATATTTTGGGCGAGATTATTCCGTGGTTTGAGATTACATTCGCGCTGATGTACTTTTTATGTCAGAATATTTCTCTTTTTTTTGTATTTACTGCATTTGCTGTCATTGGAGTTACCGGAACAACGATTAGATAGCAGCGAGATATTTTTGCATGACACGTCGTCTAATCTAGGAAAATATTTGGGCAAACTGTTTTGTACGACAAGGTTATGGACCAGACAGGGAAAAAGCCTTTTAACCTTTGATAAATAATGATATTCAAGATGATGTGAG
The DNA here is from genome assembly GCF_021730395.1 of Mercenaria mercenaria. NCBI lineage: Eukaryota > Metazoa > Mollusca > Bivalvia > Venerida > Veneridae > Mercenaria > Mercenaria mercenaria. Next base: position 51,971,028 of record NC_069367.1, on the reverse strand, counting down.
CTCAAATTTGGACAGAACTCAGTCATCATATTCAATGAAATTTTCTTTCTTCATACACTGAAAATTTCTGTGAGAAATCCTTTTCGTTCTACACTAATCTCAACAGTCATTAAAGTCAGAGATAATTATGCCAGAAAGAGGATTTTATGGCAAAAGACACTATCGACTGATGCCCAGTCCGGTAAATTACTAGTTTCTTCTGAATTTTAATATATAAGAAGTCCTCCTTGAAAAAATCTTAACTAAAGATTGATTTACAATGCCCCGTTTTTCTTGCAAAGGAAATATTAGCATATATTTTCTATTGATAAAAGAAAAGGCAAACAATCGCCCCAGGCATGTTGTCAGGTAGCCTTACGTGAATATTATATCTTCAAGCACAGACTACCAGCAGAAAGAAACAGTTGAAATAGTATTTCCTTCCTTTGGACACTTTGAAAGTGAAATAGTTTATCATACGGGTGTGAATTGTGACAATGGTTCATGAATTATTAGTAAAAACAAAATCATTAAAGGATTATGAAATACAATTAAAAAGATAATATTGTAAAATAAAGAAAGAAATTTATACATGCGAGATATACATTCATATTGTTTTGCTACTATGTTTATTCAAGGAGAAAACACAATTTTGCACGATACAGACACGCTAGTCTATTTAAGTGGATGAATGGGCCAAATTGACGTGTAAATTATGTGTGATTAAGATAAACATGCAGTTCCTATTCAATATTAGCGATTTTTGTCTTGGTGTCCTATCGATATCTTTCAGATTACGCAATTTCAACGTCGTCAGTTACTTTCAAAAAAGTAAAATTTAATTACTTCGCATCGATAAAAACACGTGCTTGATTTTCTGTTTTCGTGAAGATGGATAAACTGTCGTGTGATTAGTTTAAATGGAAACCAAGATACAATATAACTCCATCTTATTTCTAAAAAAACCCATATAATTCAATTGTTAAATCCTTTGACACTAGTGCGCCATACTGAGAAAAAATCTATAGGATATAATGTTATATATGATTTTATTGTTTCAAAAACGTTTCGGAATATTGACTTATTTGAGTGATGTGGTGTCTAGGACTCAGGAAATGGCAAGGTTGCACTTAATGATATCAATTTGCATTGCGTGCCCTTCATCTCGGAGATATAAACAGAAGCAATGATATTAGATAACAGTGCATGTTTGATCGAAGCTAAGTGATATATTGACAGGTCGTTATAAACGCTTTTGATCATCGTGATATCTTATCCTAGGTTCTATCAACTATAACAAATTGCACGACACACTCGCTTAGCGCAATGCATGGTTACTATTACATTCTAGATTATACGTATTAATTGGCAAACTGTTATACTATAATGCTTTGACAACAATTGACTGGATATATATTGTGTCTGTCGTTCCAACCGGAGTCGTCGGCTTTATAGCACGCTTTGGTAATAAGCATGGCTGGACAAGAAAATGAACCGAGCTCACAAGTTCTCTATAACTGAATTACTATAAATAAAGAAACTTCGACTGCAAATAAAAGCAAATGTCAGCTTGACAGTTTTCTGCAAGATAAACCTATATTTGTTATTTGTTCTACGTGACAAGTAAAACAGATCAGCAAGAATAAAATGTCATAAATATCTGTGAAAGCGTGATGTTTGTGAAATTGAGAACTTTCTCGAAATCTTGTAAAATATTTTTGATGAAATAGGATTGTTATTATATGACCTTGATCTATAATGTTGTGTTCGGTTCGAATGGAGGGCTGATATAATCCACTTAAGCCGAATGCATGATTGCATATCAATTTAATGTTAACGGACCATTTTATCTCTACTAATGTAATTTTTTTCATATAGAAGAGCTATTATTTTTACTCTTTCGTCGGTGTCCTCGTCCGCATTACAACGTTTTGCAGATTTTGAACTAAAATGTGGTCATTTTCCAACAAAGAAAAGTTTTCTAAAGCTTTGTATGTAAGCTGGGCTTCAAATAGTCAGGCACCCTGTAATTAGACAGCTGTTGTTATTATAGACATCCACATATGTTTGTATTATCTTATACATCCACATATTTTTGTATTATCTTAAACAAGAAAGACTATGATTTTAGGCACTCATTTGAAACGGTCCACACATTTTCACATGGAACGTCCAGACGCCATAAATTAATGTACACATCATTTATGACGTAACACTAGTCGTCACGAATAAAGCAAGTTCTCCTAACATTGTCGTTATTTTTCCATATCTGATGAGAACTTAGTATTCTTTGTGAAATACAAACTGTTTATCAAAAGGAAAATATGCAGGTATATAATTGAAGTTCTAAGTTAAACATAATCTTATTTATCAGTTAACTGCAATCAGTAAAACGTTTCAAAAACACTCCTCACGCATCGTTTCAAACAGAGACAAAATAGACATCAATACGAAATATAAGATATTGGTCAAAATAATTGGGTTTTAGGGTAAATGGGACAGGTTTTTTGCATGATTTTTTTATTATATCGTAAAATAATAAAACAGATGCATTGTGCGTTGCAACGCGTGTATATTTTCAATTTGATTATCAGACTGAATATAAATAATGCTAATAAAACGTACTACTGAGGATGACCTAGGAAATTAGACTTATTAACTAATGATCAATGCTGGAAACAGTGTTCGTGGTAATTATCTTGCCTCCCAGCACGTGTCCACGTGTTTGCGTGATAATAAATGTATTGAATGTGTTAATTGGTTTGTGCAGATGAATAGTTATGTCAATTTATTTCTGCCTGTAGGCATATGTCATAGTGTTTTCACTTTCAGAAACTGTCTGAGATAAATGTGTAATATAATATTCATTTCACACTATATTAACAAAATATAATAAACGGATTGAACAGTAAAAGTTAATCGACATTATTCATCATTCTTTAGTCTGTTTGATCCATCAAACGTTTAATGTTTATTCGTATTTAAACGGTTTGTTCTCTTGTGCGACATAAGCTGTGTTTTGAAAACGCACACCGCGTAGATATGTCCCTTAGACAAAACTGCAGCACTTTCGTCCTATTCCGCTTAAAAAGTAAAGTGTTAAATTTGGCAAATTAAGAGTTCACAGATAAGTATTGATTTCATATTACATCAAACGATAAAGTGAGAAAAAATGGGAATGCTTTACGAGTTCATGAATTCAAAATGAAATGAGCCGTGCCATGAGAAAACCAACAAACAACGTTTGCGACCAGCATGGATCCAGGCGAGCCTGCGCATCCGCGCAGTCTGGTCATGATCCATGCTGTTCGCTTTCAAAGCCTACTGTAATTAGGGAAACCGTTAGTGAACAGCATGGATCCTGACCAGACTGTGCGGATGCGCAGGCTCGTCTGGATCAATGCTGGTCACAAACGCACTATGTTGGTTTTTTCATTGCCCGGTTCAAATAAGTTTAGAGCTCAACGACTTTTGTAGATTATTTTACAATTACTTTATTAAAGCAAATTATTCACAATTTTCTGGGAAACCGATTTACATGTTATTTTTCTAGAAACAAAGCATTCCTGGAAATTATAAACCAATTGAAGAGGAATATATTATTATTACTGTGCAGAAATAAGAGTGGTAATTATTAGAAGTACACAGTTTGGATTTCGATAACCTTGTATTGAATAGAATCGCTTAAAACTCTGGTCTTCCATAAACTGACAATGGGTATATTAGATAAAAAGTTAAATTTTTATAGTTATAATTGCAAGTTGTGCTCAATAATATGTTATGAAATATTTATGATGTACAACCGATTATATATTTGATGTATATCTTATTTAACTATTACAACTAACTTGACATTGACTTCGAAAAAAGGTAATAAACTAACAGAAAAATGAAGCATCAGTCATACAAACTTAATCTCACTTTTGACAAGTCGTTGAGCGATATAAATGTGGATAAATAAGTCAGTGACATGTCGAGAATCACTATGCAAGAAAAACTTAGGTGAGTATACCTTTAAAACTTTTAGTGTTCGTACTAAACCGGGATATTTTGTAAATGTTTCTTTATCTTTTACTTGACTTGTTTTACAAAACTAACATTTCATTACAATTTATGAAGAACTTAATTTTCAGATTCATCGATATCGACGATTTTTTATCACGTGGATGAAAGATGAAATGTGTATAAAATGGTAGCATCCAACTGTTGCTGAACGAACTATATTTTCAACATTGTCGAGGCCACTTTGTAATACCCAGGTTATATCGGTACTACTTTATTAAGTTTATTAAGAAAAATAGCATTATAAATTGAATAAAGTCTTGATGCAATTATCCTTTCTTAAGCGTCTGATCTCCGGAAAATCTGGAAAAGATGTGTAGCAAAAAAGGAAAACTCGAGATTTAACCCGATATAGGCATAGATGCATTATATCTTGTAGAATTTATTGTTTCAAATGTTAACTTGTGTAGGTCAGGTTAGCAAAATCATTAAAACAGCAATACTGTTCAAGTAATATACGTGTCTGCCGAACTATGAATATTTAAATGTTGTTTCTTCTTCCATGATCAGAAGACGTTTAATAGTTTGACCAATACATGACCTGTATCTTAATCAGTGCCATCTATATTTCCCGAAATTGCTACGAATCATTATTAATGACGTATTTACTGGGAATGGTAATGTGGTAATGGACAATATCAAGCGATTGAATGATCTTGAACAGTGCAATGTATGTATAACGTGTTTCAATAAACTTGTAAAATTGAATGTTTCATTACATTTAAACGTAATGCATTTCGAATAGTCAAACACACAATTTAAAATGAATGCTTCTGACATTCTAAGATTGTGGAAGTCAGGCCCAGCTATATACCTGCGTTAGTACCTGGATATGGCTTCAGAATGCAAAAAAAAAAAATGGCCGCGGATATAATTAATATATGTTCGTCAATACCATTCTGCATATACATAATAAATGACTGTTATACAAAGGCAGTGATCAAACTTATCTTCGACACGGTTAATGAGATGTCCCGATTATCACATAGGTAAGGTTTGCTCCTACAATTAAGTTTAACTTTCCACACAAACTGATTAACTCCTTGTCTTCCCTACACATCTTGGGAAATGTAACATGCCTGGCAGTAAGAAGAGAAAACGGTAATTGTTTAGAAAATCAAAATGAATTTCAAATCAGGAAATGTTACCAACCATATAAAAGTATGGCAATCGTAAGTTTTCTCAGTACTCAGTACGTATTATTTTTCTGACCCTTTCGTATCATGAGCTTAAGCCGGTGTTAGGGATATACATAGCGGATGCTGCACATTTCATTACCCCTTATGAACAGACTTATTCAAATCGAGTTTGCTATTAGACCGTTACCTTTTCTGTCTAAGAGATACCGGTATGTGGTTACTCTATATGCTACTTTTTAATTCCATTTTAATCCACGTGTATCGCCCTCTGATACGTTTCGTCTTTCTTTCAAGTTAAAGCAATTGGTTGTAATGGCACATCCGAAACAAGAAATATCTTTAAAAATGATGGTCGGCGAATTGTAATAAGGAAAGAAGTTTATGAATTTTTCATCTAACATTCATCTTTCATCTAACATTTTTCAAATTGCAAAACTAAACACCGCACTTTAACAATATAAATGGTTCTCTTTTAATTTTTCGCAAAGGTTTCGTAGGGTTGCAATTTTGTTTCGTTTATCCTTAGACGAATAATTACAGCAGTAGTTTGATGAAGATTCATGAAGCGGTTCATGAGAAGAGGTCATTAAACGTGTTTATATTTTTAGCTAAATTGGTTTCTATCCCCATTTGTAACAAAATAGCAGGAGACCTTACGATATTGTTACACATCGAGTTTGATAAAAATCCATTACATTTTAGTGGTTAATGCGTATCTACTTTTAGCTATAGTGGTCCCTAATAGGGCCCAAGTTCCTATATAGATAAATTTGGAAGAGGACCTTATAATGATGCTCCAGACCAAGTATGACAAAGATCCACCAAGCTGTTCATGAGACGCAGTATAAACGCATTTCTAGTTTTAGCTATTGCAGCCCCTAAAAGGGGTCAAATGTCCCAGCTGAACAAAGTTGGCTGCGGGCCTAATAAAGATGCTACAACTCAAGTTTGATTAGAATACATGAGAAAAAATCAATTAAAGGATTTTTTTTATTTATTATTTTTATTTATTTCTAAAATAGGCCAACTGATCCGGCTTTAACAAATGCATATTCGCTATTCATGAATCTTTGGACGATGACTAACACCTATAAAAAAAGTGAAGGTCAAGCAAAACATACAATTGTAATTATTTCAATATTACTGTTTTATAAACAAAGTTTGACCGTAGTCATATCACATAGATAAACTGTATGCAGCGTACCTTCATTTCAGGCTAATTAGATTCAGTCATTATATAGCATATATATAATGAAACAGAATTCAATTGAGTTCAATATTTGCATACAATACTAAAGAAAAATATTCATATATAATAAATCAGTTAAATAATTTAAAACAAATATATCAAAGCAAACAAGTACTCGTTTTGATATGCAATCTGAATATGTCACAAAAGCAAGAAAACTTTTCATATACAGACGACAACTGTAACAAGGAAAATCTTTTAAAAAGCACTTCTCTACATAAAAGACTCTTATTACACCCTTATTCATGTGATACGCAGACCGTATTCAGCTCTTTCTTTAATTTGATATATGTTGGTATTTGAACAGGTTTTTATCATATTTATTAAACTTACTTATCATTTTGAGATATATCAATATTCTTGCTAAATATACTGAGCCAAAGTTAGCTTTAAAACTGTAAACAGCGTCGTTTAGGATAAACGTTTTGTCTACATTTCACTCAGCGTAACACAATCAACAGAGTGAAAGAAATTGACACTCTCGTCCAATCAGGCAGAGTGTTGCATAAATCTTCCATTTTGATGAATTATCTATTATGCGTTATCAAGTAGTTTGATTTGCAAACTGAAGTCACGTGGCATAGGTAACGGAAACGAATTTAGACGGCGTCGCCGAAAAATTGAAAAACTACAATTTCACCATTTAGTCATGTGAAATAATACTTCCTTGTTTCAATCAATTTTCGAAATATTGACTTATTGTAAAACACCTCATCTCAGTCAATGACAATGAGGCACTTAATAAATCAATGTGCACTGTACGCTTTTGATACCGGAGATATTAAAAGAAGCAATGCTTTTAGATAATAGGGCGTGTTTAATTGAAGCTAAGTGATAGATTGACAAATAATAATATAATGTTATTAATCAAGCAATTTCATATTGGCCTTGTTATTTGTCCAAGGGTTGTCGTCTTTAAAGCCAATATGAAATTGCTTGATTAATGATAGTATTATTATTCAACTTTAGACTGTTGGCGGTAACAGTATAAGAACTCTGTGAGTTACCTTACTGCAGCTATGCGCGTTCAGGTGAAAAAACTTGACAAGTTGTTAAACTTATTTTAGACATCATAATCATTTTAGCCGGTAAAACAGAATGAATTGTATGATTGTATGTAGGTACTTGAGACTAATTTTGAGAGATGTTTTTGATGTGACATAATCAAGAGTAACTAAAAATTACCTTATTTTTGAATTCCTATTTATTTTCTTTAGTGAGTTATCTTAGCATTTGAACTGCGATAAAAACGTCTTTAAAAGGCATTTCCTTTTAGGCTGCAGGCAACGAGACACAAAATTGTACACATATGTGTTGATCAAGATAATAGAACCAACCAAGCACAAATTATACACTCTTATGCCTCGTTTAATTCTTATCCGAAATTGTTTGCAGTTCACAACTGACACTCTTGTTCGCCAATTTATTTATCCACTTTCCAGCATTTGAATCGCTATTTATCGTTGCACAAATAGTCCATACTGTCAAAATGTCTGTTAAAGATAAGCCTCATCCTTTTAATTAATCTGAGTTTCCGTGTTTTCTCATTATTTTCCTTGACAACTAAGGAAACACTTGCATTTTACACAATACCGAATAAGCGAAAGAATCGTTGTAATCTATGAACACGTACATCCCGCTCAGTCATACTTGGTTATTACATGAACATGTTAGATGATTTTTTGTCAAAATGTGAAAAAAAAATGTAATCTATAACTCTGATGTAAAAACAAAATGGCGTCATTTAAAATCTAACGGAAGTAAACTTCTCCGTATTGGCCCTTCTCTTTTGAACCATCAAAATGCTTGAATTCCGTATTGGCCCTGTTTTTCTCGTATTGGCCCTGTTTTTTTTCATATTGGCTCAGTTATGTTTTGTATTAGCTCTGTCTGTTTCATATGATGTTTGCAATTGATCTTATACAATGTGTAATATTGTAAAGTTGAATAATAATAAACTATTTTAAGCGCCATGCTATTGTAATATAGGCCGTTTTTCTTTGTTTCATACCACTCTTACAAACACAGATATGACATGACTGTACATACTCGGTAAAATTTATATAATACCCGAGATTGTATTAAAATATGGTATAAATAAAACATTTTTCTGACTCTCTTCACGCCATAGATCTTCAACTTTTAAGTAAATACAATCTGCTATGTAAAGATAGCACTAATAATTTCTGTTGGCATCCTGGTTATACATGAATTCAAGGAAACGATGAAATTTAGAAGGCTGCGACAGCGATCCTAAACTTGAATATTTCTCAATTAAAGTCCCTTTTACAGATTTTGAATATGATATTAATACGTATATTTGTTGTTAATGTTACTTATTGTTTATGGCAAGATCCCAAGACGATGGCCGTCTTGGGATCTTGCCATAAACAATAAGTAACAATGTATCAATCCAAAACTTGCCAAATGGTATCCTAGCAATAGGATTATCCGTCGAGAAGAAGTTATTTAAGCTCAGTGCAGTATAGGGCACGCGCGATGTACCCATTCATAACTTTTAAAACGAGAAACTGTTTCAGAATGTGCGCCCCGTTTTGCACCGCCCGAGTAAAGTACTACAGTTTGCATGTAATAAAGGTCAACCGAGCACGAACCAAGTTGATACAGATGAATCGAAAAATACACGAATGTCATATAATATTCAAGAATTGTACATTGTAACTGAGTTTCCGTTACATATTCGACTACAACAATTATAACTAAACGCATGTCTTCTTCCACTTACCACGCAGAAATTGCAAAATGCCACAAATAGGGCCATAACTCCGCTGCATATCATTGAACCATAATATTAAACGATGCACACAATTAAGCTTGGCAGTGATATAAATGTTTTCGAGGAACACACAAGCAAATTATATTTTATGCAAAGTGAATGTCGTCAAGTTCCGAACCCAAACGGTAGAGAATTGGTTGAACATACTCGGTGTGCTAAACCGCTAAGATAATTTGTTATTAGAATGGAAAGAAAAACAAGTATTTAGTTTTTGACAAGTTACAATGTTTTTATCTATTTATTTATAGTTATGATGTTAAGTCTCGTGTTATCGTTCGGGAATAGTCCAGCTGGTAAAATTATGCCATAATCACTGTTTCTCTGAATGCGAGAACTGAATTTATCATTTCTGTGGATAACCAATTACCGGCTTCAAGAAAATCATTTACCAATTATCTAATATGTATCCAGTCGTGTGCTACCTTATGTCAAAATTCTAATGTTTTACTTCTACGTGAAACAAAGATGCATTAAATTTGAAATGCTAAGATATTATTCAAATTAACTGGGTTGAGGACAATTGAAATATGTCATTTTATGCACATTGATTTTAGTCTTTAATCTTAGTTTTGTGAGATAAAAACATTCCGCGGTGTAACACATGTATATTTTCAATCTGATCTTATGACAGTGTTTATAGATAATGTTAATAATATGTATTAGAGGGGATCGTTGTTCTGTTACTACCGCGGTAATTAGATTTATTAACTAACTGTCGTTGCTGGAAACATTGTTAACGGTAATTATCTGGTCTTCCCTCTACGTTCGCCAGTGATAATAAATGAAGTGAATGCGTTAATTGGTATGTGCGTATAGATAGCTATGTCAAATTCATTTCTGTCTGTAGACAAAGTAATAGTGTTTTGACTTCGAAAAAAACCGTATTGGATGCATAAACAATTTACTAGAAAACAGGTACGACTAATTGTCTTTGTGTTATTTTGCTATTTCTGTATCATGTGTTGAATCGTAGGGTTAAATTCATTAACTAAAAGATTATGTTGTAAGTGCGTCATAAAAATGTATTTCTATTGATAAAAGCTTTATTCAATGCATTTTTTAAAGTAAAGATACTAAAATAATTAATCATTTTATTGCTGGCTATAGAGTATAATATTACAGGGTTGATTACTGCGTTGCATATTTTCTTTTGAATACATTTTTGAATGTTAGTTTGAACATACTATAACATTCATCAGGTTCAGATTTTAAAAAAATTGTATTATTCCAGTGAAAACAAAATTAATTCCAGATTAAATAGTGTTTATTGTTTTGACTGGCGGCACAAACAAATCGAAAGCAGTTTTTTTCAAAATGTCTAGTTCAGACTAAAACCACTGTATAGGACATTATCTAATTAAGAAAATAAGTGTTCACACGAATGTTTTTGTCCCTCAAATATGAAATATGTGGGTTTTTTTTTTCAAAATGTTCTTTGACCGTTATTTTGATATACTTTATTTGTATCTCTTTGAAATTAAAACAACTCACAATTTAAATGAATAAATATAATAGTCTGTGCTATCAGAGAGATAAAACTTCGAAACGTTTGGCATTAGAAGGTCCTCATATTTGAAAGTTCTGCGCGTTACGAAGTATAGAGTAGAACGTATGTCTTAACGTAGCGGGGTACAAATGCATTGAGTCATTTGTGCGTGAAAGTCACGTGGTAATTTGGCGGGACAAATGTACAAGATAACGTAGCGTTTTCAGTTCTAGGCTTGACTTCGTCGATACAACACGTCAGCTTTTCGAAAACAGTGTTCTAGTTTCAGTTTATATTATATCTTAACAGAGCGGCTGTTACAAGTATTTTTGTATTATCAACGTGGCCTTGTTTAACCCAAAGGTTCATATACTTGAATATTTCTGGTTATGTTTGTCACATGAATTTTAAACATACTTTACTGTATTGTTCACACAAATATGCTCGGACAAATCTAGTAATTCTTGAAAGACTGTTACGTTAAAACTTGGAGCATTAAGTACGTGAAATGCCTCGAATTTAAAAATCCCGTAAAACGTTATCCTGAGGGCAGCTTGACACTTGCAACGGGTAAAGGTTTCCTCCTTTAAAAAAAGTGGGGGTTTTCCTGAGCGGTCATGGTGTTTTATCAATAACGGATAATATTTTTTGTACGAGGTAAAATACATTATAGAAATTTAAGCAAGGAGTTGCAAAAAATCCAATATGTAATGTAAATGATCATGAAAAACGTAGTTAAAACAGGTATTCTCTAAGACATTTACTATCTTAGTAAATCATACTGTTGTAGAGTTATACGTATACAGCATATTGTAATATTCAAACAGAAAATGCCTTTACAGTGCATGGTTGGTGTTTTTTATTTTGAGATTTTATTTGTTAATTTTATGAGTCACCTGTAAACATGAACTGTATCATATTTCATATGAAAAAAAAATGTATTTATTAGCAACTCCTCCAAAATAAATCGAAGTCTTGCTCACTGCAAGTAGTGTTTGTTATTTGTGAGAGGTACGTTAAACGTAGAATTGTCATACGGACTAACTATAAATGCGTCTTTGCGTTCATGATTACCATATGGACTGATATAATATGTGCCATTTTGGCAGGCATTTTACTGAAATGGTGCAAGGTGAAATAATGAGTTTTGTCACTGCCGGCAGTTTTTCGTGGGCTCGCTAAACGTTAATATCTGTCATTTATAACGTTGTGGCAACACGCAATTATGTAGACTTATAATACATATAAGATTTGAATGTGCATTAATCTTTAACATCTATGGGCTACATATGTTTCCGAGATTGGAGGATATAAACCAATAGCTCTGAACACTGTGCGGGAGTTTACTTATTCACATTTTAATTTCTTACAGCCTGCGTAATCAGTGTAAAGGTTGGGCTTTCGTTTTAAACCAGTACTACATCATAGAATGTATACTATGTTACATAAACTAATTCCAAATGTTCCAATAAATTTAGTTCAAATAACCAAAATTCTGAGGATTATCTTTTCTTTGAGTTTATGTTTCTTATTTCTGATTTACTAAAGGAACTAAAGCTTGAGGGAGTTAGTGTGGAGTTTGTTAATAATTCATAATACCCAGTTCTATGCGAGTATAAGCTATACTGATCGTCTTTGAAACTGCGCAGTTTTTGAGACTGTGCCAGTACTTATAAGGTATCTAGACATATAAGGTATAATTTCTAACATCTATTTTGAAATTGTTCATGCTTCAAAATAAATTGGATGATTTATTGAGAAAATCATGTTTTTCAAATTGCGATGAATTTTAAGCAATATACGATGTAAATATGGTGCAAAATGATTGTCTCGCAGCTGGCTGACTGGAGGAAAACATTATATTTCACTGATATAGATTTTTAATGGCGGCATCTTCCAAAATCACGTCACAAGAGAGGTTGTCTTGCAATGTAGTCAGAAATGTTGACGCAGTTCATACAAATGGGTTGATTGTGTACACTTTATATGTATCTTAAACGATATAGTATGTCGTTCCCTGTAAAATGTCTTAATTTTTTGGTAATTTTAGTCCCATTCTCAAAATGGATAATTAAACGAATTTAAGGTCAAAGTTAATATGAACGAATATAAGCTGCATCGACATTAAAAGGCATCAACAAGTATCAAATGAAAAAAGTTTTGACTTTGGAACCGCAATCAAAAGTGACTTAGAGCTACGTCTTTAAATACTTTAAATTTGCTACTCAGAGTTAAGAGAGATGTGCTTTTTCAAAACCGTGAAGTGTACGATAACTGCATAAAGATTCGTTATAGATGATGCGTATATTGAATTAAAACTTTAAAGTTCTTATACATGCATACCTAGCTCAGTTATATAGAATAATCATTAAATATTTGTTATTACATAATCACCAAATGCCGAATAAAATCAGGTGAGTACTCGTATCAAACACCTATATGTAGATTACAGGGATAACTCAAAGTGGTAGTATAAAATTGTTTTATCAAATTGAACCATGAAGAATATCTTTCGAATATAACAGCATACTTTCTTCATCGACTGCGAAATCTTTCTACTGGTGGGTGATTTTCACTTCCACTTCCACGTTTCTCGAAGTTAAACACAAGGAGCACTTAGCATGTTGAGGGAAACTTCGAAGGGAACCAGCTACTAGATGGTTCGATTAGTCTTTCGCCCCTATATCCAAGTTTGACGATCGATTTGCACGTCAGAATCGCTGCGGGCCTCCAGTAATATAAAAACTTGTCAAGACGTATCATGAAAAAATACATATTCAGCATGTTGCATATAAACTCACAGAAGCTAAAATATGAAAGTATTTCCACTATTAGAGCAGGAGATCTAGAAATAATGAAAATGGTTTAGAAACTACAATAAAACAGCGACTTCTAATTATAAGCAACATTTTCTGGAAATCCAGGCATCCTTCGGGAATACTGCTGATCATAAATACCATACGGAAATTTCTATTTACTTTGATTAGATACTCTGAAATTGGATTTCATGCCTGCTGTGACACAACAATGATGATATAAACTAGAAAGTGATACATGAATGCAGCAATTTATTTCAGGCTAAACAAGATTGGTTATTTGTATCCGATTTATACGCATTTGTACCGGGAAATTAAAAACAAAACCACAGATATTTCTTTGTACTGACATGTTTGCATAGACAGAATTTGAAATTATTATGAAAAAAGTTTAATCAAAAATAGATCTTTTTCTATAGATGCACATGCATTATGTTCTCAGAATTCTCGTCTTAACTAAGGTTTGTCAGGTTTGCCAAGTCAGAAATTTGTCAAGCAGGTCTTCTATGTCATTTGCATGCATGCTGATTTATGACTGCTATGATTAAAAATTGATGTTTCTTTTGTAAATGATTAGGACATATGTAAAGGTATGTCCGTTATCTGACCTGTATCTTCAACAATAACATATCTTCCACATTTGCTATGTGTCAAACCGTCTGTAGAATGAATACAGATTGAATTTCTTCTGAATACTTATTTGGATATTGGAAAAAATTACAAAGATATATATGATAGTTCAAATGCTTTGGGACACCTTTAATTAAAATTATACCAATACATTTGTCCCAGATATTCGTAAGGATTTGAAAAAATAAATGAAATCATTGAACTCTTTAGGGTGGTTTCTAAATAAAGAGGTAAAGACGTTGGAAAACATTTTATACTGTAGAAAGAAAATGAGAAGAGACCAAATACTATTTTGTAATATCATTTCATTATCCGTTGTAATGGGAATTTAATTCGATAAAATGTTTCTATATCTTTTCCTTGATCACGCTTGGAAAAGTTTTTTACCCGCTAAGAATGTCCATTTCTAACATTTTTTTTTTTTTTAGAATAACTTTCATTCAAAATAAAATATTAGTGCAAATCCACACAGTTCTACGGTACATGTACAAGTGCCTTTACTTTATAAAAAATAAAAAATACAAATTAATTGTTAACTTAATCATCGGTTCATACCGAACAACGTGGGCACAATTTTCGCAAAAAGTGTACTTGTGAAAGCACAGTTTTTACATATGAGCCGAGCCATGAGAAAACCAACATAGTGGGTGTGCGACCAGCATGGATCCAGACCAGCCTGCGCATCCGCGCAGTCTGGTCAGGATCCATGCTGTTCGCTAACAGTTTCTCCAATTCCAATAGGCTTTAAAAGCGTACAGCATGGAGCCTGACCATGGCACGGCTCATATAAAGATTTCGTAATTTTTACATTATCTGATCCATGCTGTTCGCTAACAGTTTCTCCAATTCCAATAGGCTTTAAAAGCGAACAGCATGGAGCGGATTCGCAGGCTGGTCTGGATCCATGCTGGTTGCAAACCCACTATCTTGGTTTTCTCATGGCACGGCTCATATAATGTAAATTGCTATCACAACAACTATAGAACTATAGACCAGACACTTATTGACAGCAAATCTTTTTTTTTTTTTTTTTGTAATGTTATTGCGGTACGATTTATATATGAATTCTTATTCTGAGCCGGAACTATTTTCATTAAAATTCAAGTAGAAATGTCAATACAAAAAAGATTGCTGTCTACATAATTTTCAGAAACAATTTCTGTATATTTAGAACATAGTTTTTTTCTGTTATGTTGCCTGTTACGCGAAACCTCATATACTGCACATCTATTATTTGTAATTCCATGCATAAGGTACTATATATCAACATTTTTATCATTATGAATACATAATTAGCTAACTATCTGGTCTCTACTTTAATGGTTTATTTTAATATTCAATTCATTTTCCTTTGCTTTGGCTATAAATCACAATTCTATACCTCTCTATCGATATAAAATCTTTGCTTTGGCAGTCTTTGAAAATTATTTATACCTCTCTACCGAGATAAACATCCCCTTTGATGAATACAAAGACGATAATTATTTCCTGGAGAAAACAATTAATTTTGTTTTTATGTACATCATCACTGAAAATTCATTTTTCATGTGGGCAATTATTTATCCATTAAAGTTTCCTGTTTCTTTGGGGTTTTTTTACCAATTTCGACTGATTTAGTGATATATTACGGTTACAAATGTATGAAAATGCTTTTATATACAAAAATAATACTTTAACAAGTAAACACCTTGTCCGGTTAAATGCTTTGCGTTTCAATGCATAACAGGTCAGGTTACAGGTATTTTCCCCAGTGGCCATTGACCGTTCCAAGGCGGTGCCCCACTGTGTTCCTTTGTTTGTTCGTTTTGTCCTCATGTTTTGGCGTTGTGTGTGCGCGCGTGTATGTGTATGTGTGCGTGTGTGTGTGCTTGTTGGTTTCGGTTTGGGGAGGCTGCGTTTTTGGTACGTGGCATTCCCTGTTTGATATTTGTCTTTGTTTTTTAAATATTTTTGACAGATTGTGAAAAATACGACTATGTAGTGAAAAATTACTGCCCCATCATCCCAAAAACTCAACATATTTTCTTTCAATTTTAAAAGTTATTGTTAAACACACAAGTTTACATATTGCAAAACTGAACAGTATTATATTTTTTCCGATTTCCATATATCCATACCGTTATTTCATATTGATATTTAGCAAAAATGATATATAAAAGTATAGCGGTTGTATACCAGCAATTATATTATAAACCAGTATTTTTATGTCTTCTTAATTAAAGTACTAGCACAGTCTTACAGAAAGGACTCAAAAGAGTGAGAAAAGGAATGGCCAAAGGTAACATGTCAAATATGCAAGCAAAATAATGGTTAAGACATTTAGGTACAATCAATACAGGAGACAAGAATCAAGATATTAAAGATATTGAGCAGAGAACACATACTTTTTTCTTTTGAAAATCATGATGCCTTAGTTATCAATGCATATCAATATGAAATTAATGTTATATTTAGGAAAGGGAATTTGTATATTACAGATATAACGACGATCCATGTACCACTAGCACTTTTTTCTAAATAAGTTAAACCGTGAACACCAGGCGTTACTGTATTAAACCATAAAAGTGTTTCTGGGAATTTTCTACTTGCTTTGATGTGGTAACCGGGAATAGGATTTAGTGTGTATTTAGATTAAACAATGATGTTATATTGACTCGAAACCGATACATAAATACCTTTGTTAGTTCTACATGTAATGGTGTCCGTTGACCATCTACTACTTGATTAGAAATGAAGAATAAATTCGTTTCTTTCTTTCTTTCTTTCTTTAAATAAAACCTTCATTTGAAGCACTCGAATAATTGGTTATTATTATAGGGAAAAAGCTATTCGATTAAGCTGTGTGGTAGGTCATAATTGAACAACTTCAAGTCAGTATACCTTTGACAAGTTTGAACTATATCAGAATCCTTCTACTTGTGTCTGGCTTAAAATAGTTGCTTAAAAACTTGCCGTGCTGGTAAATAAGTTCAATTCTGTGTACCTTTTTCAAACCTAAATGATGTTAATTTCCCATATGTTCGTCCTCTACATATGTTTATGTAGCGAAAATATCATTTATTTGCTAAGCACAAGGTTACACTCCCTGAAAACTTTTTAATATTGCATTAAGTTTGATTTCAAATGTAGTCTTAAGCTTTTTTGTTAAGCTTTCAAAGCGACATTGCATATTCTACTTTATTAGTGTTTTTGTTGCGTATGTTTCTCGTAAACTGTTTCCTTCCATCCAAACTTTAATATATTGGTATACTAACTACTACTACAAAATGATGGCAAATATCGTATAAAAAAATCTGATTTATGATTGGTACATTTTAACTTTTAATAATATTTTCCATTGAAAATTACTTCAGGCATGTTACCTACCAGATTTGAGGAATATTGGAATATTCAGTCAAGTCTACAAGGCAAATACTCTGAATAAAACTTCCTTTTGTGCTTTGGTATGTTCGGAAACTTTTCAAGGGAGTTTCTCAAATGAGAATGGATTTTTACGCCGCTTTATTACCATTAAAGGATTATGCTCTATGTTGATATATTTTTGTATTATGACTTACAAAACAGTTTTTATATTTAAAATGTTTGTGAAAACCAAATACTTATAGAACCTAGAGTGGAAATGCATTGCATTAAAACCAAACGCACGATTCAAAATGATACGCACAAAGACGTTCTTTGACCGATTAGATATACTTATTGGGTAATAAATCTTTAAATGATTCAATATGTTTACCACCATGTATAAATAAAGATTAAGATTATGATTCCGCGGAAAAAAATCGTTTTATTTTTCACTGTGCAGACAAGTTATTTTAGTTTAATAATAAAATGGTCAAGCAAAACTGACGATTAAATGCAGTGTAATGTTGATAAATTGTGATTTTATTGTCTTGTTGAAATATTAGATAAGTATTGCAGCACGTAGTTATCAGTTTCTGTCCTTGATACTCATAAAGAGAAATAAGTAATTATATTTTCTTCATACTCTTATAAATTAAAACATACCGTACGCTAGAAACTTTGCGCAAACGCTGATTAGTGTAGTCAGAGTGTTGTCACTGGACCAAGATAAAGTACAATTCCAATGAAAACTATTTTCACATCACTTAAATGCGGCAGGATCATCACAATACCGCTGAATCATTAAAACTTAAGACATTAAATTATCTGTATAACTTCGTGTTTCAAATCGTTTGTAATATTCATTATTTTGAGCTAATATGTAATTCAAATTCCCACAGTTTCCGGAACTCAGCCATTGACAAGGTGATACCTTACAAATCAATGCTCATTGTATGCTCATGGTGAAATCAATCAACTGTAAGAGATAATAACTAAAAGCAATATTAGATAATGAAGCAGGTTTGATTGAAGGTAAGTGATATATTGATAATCGTTTGACGCCGTGGGAATGCAATAAAGCCATTACATAATGTTGGTAGTTACTAGTGTACTGACAATACTTTGGCCGAGTTGACTTTGTTCATAGAAGTTAAAGAAAGAGGAAATTGTGATGCTTCTGCGGGAAAAACTATTTGATTAATAGATTACACTGTATCACATAATCTGTTGCTATTTTGCTAGGTTATTCCGCTCGGTTTAATGAATTTATAACACAGTATTTACCCTAAGGGGTACCAAATGTTTGTCATTTTGATAAAGGCCTTAATAGGGCCGAAACGTTAATAAAACTGAGTGGGAACTATAGAGTCTTTAATGAATTTAGTTTTGAAAATGTGAATAGGGATTTTTATGTTCGTCGTGCTATTGTTTTAAGTGTGATTTTTTAAATATTATATACACAAGTACGTTGAAACTGTACACACGCATATTTTTTATTGTAACAATGTCCAGACAATGTTTATAAATAATGCTACTTATCGCCGCTGTTCGGTTACTGCCACTTTGATTAGGTTTATCAACTAACTACTATTGTTGGAAACAGTAATAAGGGTAATTAATTTGTTTCTTAGCACGATCTCGCGTTGCTGTGTACTAATAAACGAAATGAATGTGTTAACTTGTATATGCAGGTAAATAGTTACGACTGTAACCACAATAATATAGTGGTTTTACTATATGAAAGTGTCTTGAAATATAATGAAGTTGGATAAATACAAACAACCTTCATATAGGTAGGATTAATTTACTAAAACTTTGTCTCTGAATATTACTGCATGTTCCTGTTGCATCGAACAAAAACTTCATAAATTAACGAAATTTCTTACAAATAATGTAATTTTATACATAGAAGTTTAATTCTATTTATGTTTAGAATATATAGTACGAGTTCTGAAAAAAAACTCCTCTTTTCATGCTGTCTGCTCTAGAAAACTCATGAGGTTTTTAAAGATAAGTATTATACCGTTATTATGCTTACGTTCTTCTTGCCTGTCCATCTTAAAATTCACAGTGGAAATTAAATATTAAATTAAGTTTTTTATTGTTACTTATAATTGCGGAAGTATATTCCTAACCATTCTCTAGACTTAATTTTCTCATCTACTGACATAAAATGTGTTTTTGTTATCAGGATTATTACATATGGACTGACAAATTGTGTGTCTCTGTTTTCCGGATAACTATAAGGAAAGATATGTTTCTTTGTTTTGGAAGTCGTAATGAAAACAAAGCAATTATTTGCTAGGAAACGGTACAATGAGAAATAAAGAAATGTTGTTACAGTGCATATCACCTGTTTCGATTTCCTAAAGATATATAGAACTCAAGCCGTGTTTTTTTTTCATCATAAAACATTTGACAACACTCCAAATACGATTGTTGTGTTTGGAAACTGATCCCTAGGTGAATATGTTTTTGGAAATCTAAACCTCATAGACCATTACTATTCATAATGTTTATACTGAATTTTTGAGAAGTAATTTAAGATACATTTCGTCGTATCAACGTGCTTTGCCTGTACAACACACGTATTGTTTTGTAGAAAATACCAAATTCCTTGTTGAAAAGACGTTTGCTCTTTCACTGTATGTTGGTTGTGTGTGTAAAATATATATCTAGATACAGTAACGAAAATGGTTAACTTCTATATTGAAACATAGCTGTAATTTGTCATGTACATGTTTTATAATATTTTTAACTGTGGGGGTACCTGGAACAATATCTTAGGAACACAATAGTTATAGACATTATGACAAAATTATATAGAAATTGAAGTTTGATATCACCTACAAAATAGAACACGGACAGTCGAAATACATGTGATATAAAACATATTTTTTTGTTCAAAACAGAACAATATCTCTTAAAAGCCTCTTTTACTTGTTCTGAACAGTATGGTATTTTGTTTATAAAAAGCAAATGTCTAAGAGGCATAAAACCCTGAAACAAAAGTTCACTTCAGGTTTTAAAAGAAGACCGTTATGAGCGACTTTATATCACAAGAGTTGGTGTGTTCAATTAATTTGTAATCATAATATTCCTTTCATCTCATTTTTATTTCAATGCTGAAAGCAAGGTCGTTGTAGAGTAAGGAGGATCCGCAATATAGCTGGCTTCGAAGAAAAGACAAAAAAAGGAATAAAACTTCCATGACACGGGAAAGAAAGAGAAAAAGTCAAGGATCCGTAGAATCAATTCATTGAAGATAGTTGGCTTACACGCAAACAATATGATAGTGAATTCTGTACAATGTCCATTTTCCCATAATAGGCAAGTGTTTCTAGTTTGCTTTCCTATAAAATGTATTGAAACTCACGAATCTTGATTTACATATCCCGAGTTAACAGAAAATAGTGAGAGAAAATGAATACTTGATGAGCTCTTGAATTTGAAATGAAATATGCTTTATGACTTAATGGCTTTTATAGATTAGTCTGTAATAAATTAACCAAGGCTGATTGTTTCAAACCAGTCATGCTTCGAAAACTTCTTTTGACATTTTGCTTTTGGAATTTCTAGCAACCAAGAACTCCAAAACATTTGTGATAAATAATATATATTTAAAAGGATTCTAGTCAGTAAGACCGATTTTCGAAATATATTCAGTTTTCGATGACCTTTATATTAGTTGCAATGACTCAGGTGTAAAACTATTATGTCTGCTTATTGTTTCATTACTGCAACTGCGTGTGTAAAGTTCAAACTTCGTATGCTTACTAACTCTGTCTAACTATTATTATGAAAGGTATGTAATTATATGGACTGTTTACTGATGTTTTATCAAACTGATCCTGTTATTTACTGTGACTGGGAAAGAGTGATAAATTAACTGAGAACATCTATAAAACTATCAACACTATACTGTGAAACGATTGGTAATGTCTGAAAGGATATAAATGTAGATCTGGAATAAATCAGGGAGTTTTACCATTTCCAAACTATGTCAGGTGAGTGTGTGTGTGTGTGTGTGTGTGTGTGTGTGTGTGTGTGTGTGTGTGTGTGTGTGTGTTCGGGTTTAACGTCTTTTTCAACAAATTTTCAGTCATATAAACGACGGTGTCTACTTGTAGCAGTGAGCACAATGCCCAACTTTATAGTGCTGCCTCAATGGAATATCACGCCGTAGACATGTGACATGATACCCCACCCAGTCACATTATACTGACACCGGGCTGACCAGTCCTAGCACTACCCTCTTAATGCTGAGCGCCAAGCGAGGAAGCTACTAGTACCATTTTTTACGTCTTTGGTATGACGCGGCCGAGGATCGAACCCACGACCTCCCGCAAGCGAAGCGGACGCTCTACCACTAGTCTACCGAGGCGGTTATGTCAGGTGAGTACTCATTTTAAAACATTTTTGTACGATATTAGATATTTTTTATATCGAAGACTACTTTTACAAAGTGTATAGCATTGAGATTCCACCCTTAAAATATAAAAGGCACTCCCAAATTTAGTAGTAGCAAGTCTATCCTTGTTATTTTAATCTAATAGATTTAATATTTTCAATTTTTTCTCCTATTACAAAACCTTCAGTACGTGATATGGAAAAATTCTCCCACGGGTGACCGAGTTGGGTTTTTTTTTTCTTTTTTTTTTTTTTTGGTTTTTTTTTTTTTTTTTTTTTTTTTCAAAATTATTGACATGTCATCGAGGGACGTTATATATGTGTCACACATTTTTTAGAGGTAATACGTAAACAGATTTAATCATACCGTTCCCTGCATATCACTTTTGAGGTACTTTAAGTACGAAAACTGTTTCCACTACCACAGCAGGAAATTAAGAAGGAATAACAATAATGAAGAAACGAAAATAAAGCAGCTATTTTCTTATTATAAGAAACACAAACATCCCTCAGGAATAATTCTGTATTATATAAACTATACGGAGCTTTCTATTTGGTTTAATACGATACTCTGAAACTGGATTCAATACGTGTTTTGGACCAAGAGTGATGCCAAAAAGTAAACCATTCGTATATAAAACGATATGATTAGGATATAAAAACAGTGAGCAGGGTTTTTTATTTCAAAAGGCTGCAGCACACACCAGGACCCATTTTAGATATCCATTTAACACTCAAAATAAAAGAGGGAATCAGGTTTGATGCATGAGAAGTATTTTTAGCCTCATAACACACTGCAGAATCAGTTGACAATTATACCCAAAATTGCAATAGCTGTATATGACTTATATTGCAATGACTAATATAACACTGCAATTGTTTTATAATGAAAATACGAAATGGTGGCATTTTACTTAAGTCAATAACAGAAAATGTAATGTTTTGGATGTATAAATTCCTGCGACAGGAGAGAAAGTAAGCTGTGAATGAGTATTCTAACCGTAAATGAATGTCCAATCGGTTCTTTAACATATATATGCTTACTAGTAGTTCACGGTTCTGTGTCCAGTATGTTTGACCATTTAACTCTAACGGATATAGGTAAATCAGGAAGTGATATATTATTACAACAATAGGAAAAAGCATAATACAACAATATGAATCGAAGTGTTTTAAATTACTTTACATACGTTCAGAACTGTAAGTAGTTCTTGGCAGTGTTACTGATCCTTTCAATTAAATTTTCATCTGTTTCGAGTAAGAACAGTGTGTTACAAGGATTTTATTTCTTGCTAGAGATTGTATTTGTACCATTTTATTTGGTTATTGAAAACAAATAAAGAAGTCAATGTATTAAATAAAAGCTTGCTACAAGTGTTTTATACGTATGTTAAATTATGAATAAAAGGTAATCTAAGATTATACTTTATGGAATTTATCATTCTAACTTGATATGCACACGTCAGGTTTCTACCATAAAAACGCACACAAGTCTTAAAAGTAATATATATGTTTCTGCTGAATTATGGCCTTATGAAATGATGTTTTTTTATGAATATTCAGAGGACATTCAATGTCATGACCGATGCTTACCCTGTATCTTCCTAAATAATATTAGGCTATTTCTTCCACAACTGCAGCGTATCAAATCTATTCTGGAATGATTGCTGATTGAATTGTGGTATTCCCTGTGAACGGCTGTGTGGATATTGGAAAATATCGAATTACTCTTTCCATTCTGTATGATAGTATAAAATACTCTGGACAAACGTTATTAAAAGTTTACAAACAGTTTTACAAAAATTAGTTGGAGACTTTCGCTTATCTATAGATTTTTGCATGCAAAATCAATGGCATTTAAGTGGCAAATTAATGGGCTAAGTCAAGTTAAGATAACTTTAAATTAAAGATGCGAACTATATGGTTAGTTTCACTTTAATATGGCAATTGAATTGTGGAGAAGTAGGGGCTCCGTGGTTAAGTTGTTATTACCGTTCGCTTCGGGTTACTTGCCCCGCATGGCTGTTATGTTCAAAACCTCGCTTGGGTGTAGAATTCTTTCATGTGTAGAAGTCATCCAGCTGATTTGTTTTACCCAGGTTCCATCTCGTGCCTGAAATGATGTCTTGAAAGGGCACATTGGGTCTTCCTACAATAATATAATTATAACCTAAAGTAGACTTACAAAGTCTGTTGAGATCAAGTAATCTGTAATGAGTTTTTTTTCTTTCATCATAACGACACTGATATTTTCTAAGAAAACTCTTTCCTCATTAGGTTCATCTCAACAGAGTCAGAGATAAGATATATTGTATTTTGTTTTCAGAAAGTGCTATTTGGGAGGACTTCATGGCAGAGATATTTGTTTTAAAGAACTCTTACGACTGATGCCAGTCTAAACCGAATCTCGGATACAAATATTAAGAAATAAAAAAGCAGAGAAAGATTCGAAACATAAACCAACAAGTCTGGCTTGTGACCTGTGGAGTTTCCACTTTTTCCATTGTATTCTGTGTGATTTTACTTGCAAGTCGCTATATGACATGTAATTTTGTCGTAAAACTGGAGAGAAAAAAAATGCATCAGTGGTAAAGTTACACCAAACAAAAAAGGTAATTTGTACATTTATGAGAATCCCATAGAAATAATTTTGTTGTCTTCAGTAATTTTCTATCAGATATAAATAAATAATATGTAAACCAAGAACTGATATGATATTAGTTTGGTTTCGTCTTCTAGTAGGAAAGATTGTATAACATTTGCAAATTCATGTTCAAATTGAAGAAAGTAATGTTCAGTTTGAATGTTATTTTGCAAATGCAATATCATATATAAACCCAGAAAAGAAAAATAATCCGTCCCTAGTCCTTATAATGCAAATAAAACAATTTTCAAGTCCGACCTAACGGTGTTTTAAATTAGACTCTTCGTAAACAAAATTTGTCCAGTCTTTCTGGTCAAGACAGTTACTGTGAGGAGAAAATGAATAGCTTTTACGAAAGGTTTTGTCTGGAAGCTATAACGTTATTACCAATATCCATTTTAACTGATGTCTGTTTCATCACAATGAGGACGTCAGAATTGGTTTTGATCGTTGTTTGCCTCTGTTCTCAATGAAACATCTCTAAAGGGCAATTCTCCTTATGACAGTAATCACGTTTCAATAAAAGCTGGAAGTGAGAGCAATACTTGAGAGCAATACTTTAATATTAAAAAGATATAAGTGGCATTAGCCATCGAGTTTATCGAAGTACAAACTCTGTCTACATTACTATTTTCGAGTTGAAATCATTATCTGTATACACACTAGTAGTGGTTTTACAAAGATTTGTTTCGATATTCCTTTCGATAATCATAACCTGGAAACGCTTTTCGCCATCAGACCGATGTTCTTTAACCCTTGCTGGCGGCAAGTGATCCTGCCTTTGCGACCAGTGCAGACCAAAATCAGCCTGCACATCCGTGCAGTCTGATCATGGTCTGCACTGTTCGCCATTCAGTCGGTATCTTTTTGGTAAGCAGCCCTTTTAACTATTAATGGTACTGTCCAAATTGAAAGATGGAAAAGTTCATAATAGAAAAGCAGGGTAAAGGTTAAAGATACTGTTAGTGAAAAGAATGTAATAACGTCCTATTTCAGTCCAAAAAATGTTCTTTCTAAAGTAACGAAATATGGAAACGTAAATTTTACCTTCTACGTTGCCGCCTGAACAGTCACGTTTACCATATGAACACTTACAAAAGTAATTGAATGGTTACCATGTTAACGGAGACGTTGTGGAATATGAAGCGAGTAAATAAAGGTATATTATAGATTCTGTTTTCATCACAGAACAATGTTTAAAATCAAAGTTTACTGTAGCACCTACAAACCACACACTCTTTTATCTATATAATGCTGTATTGCGGACAATTTATTACAATGTTTATCAAAATGCTGGAGACATCTTTTAATAGGCCCCCAAGAGGTCGTTTGATAGATTGCCGTCTAGATAATTTACTTATAAAATTCTGTACTTAGATTTTAGATAGAGTTTGGCTATAACGTTACAAGTATCGTCCCTAATATTGTGTGGTCATTATTAATATCATTATACCAATTTGCGATTAATAGCTAGGCATAACAAGCTATTTCTTGGGTCATTATCTTACTGTCATATTGATCTGTATATTAATATTTGCTTTCACAGTCTTTGGCAATCATTTATACCTCTCGATCGGGATTACCATCTTTGCTTCGGCTGGTAGTCAGTGGCATTTATACCCTTCTATCGCGAAGAACATCTTTGTTTGGCTGTCACTGGCAATCATTTATAACTCTCTATTACAGAAGTGGTAATGAGTTATTGGAGAAAACTATCACTGAAATGCATTTGTCATATGGGAAGCTAACTATTTGATAACTGGATAATTATTGCTGTTTTTTCCACAGTTCGAACACGGGATTGCAGTGGTTATAAAAGATAATAAAGACATTGGTAAAGTAAAAGAATGATATCCATAAAAATACACAGGAAATCCAAACTTTTTTTCCGGGAACTATAATACGAATAACGACATTTATTATATACCTATATAAATTTTGTAAAAAATCGGCTTGTATTTCACAATTAAATATGAACAGACAGACAAAAATTCCGTACTGTACCTTTTAAATTCCGTATTGTACCTTCCGTATTGTATGCTGCCGGACTATTTTCATTAATATGCATGACCCGACACATTTCTATAAATAGCGCACATAAAAAACTTCACTAAGTTCCATTTAATATCGATAAACATTGAAGATTTTGTTCAAGAACAAAACAAGAATCAAAATGGTAAAGGTATATAATAAAAGGGTCATTATAACAGTAGCTAGATCTGGGACTTTGTATTCGGCTCTCGTGGATCTTGCAAGGTCGGATCACACTCGGCGCTTGCGCGCCTCGTGAGATCCGATCTGGCAAAATCCACTCGAGCCGAATACTGCATCCCAGATCGAGCTACTGTTATAATAACCCTATTATATAATAACAATAGTAAGACTTAGAATATGAATACTACGACACTGGATAACAATATCAAAGATACAGTAACAATAACGAAATATAGAATAACAATAATGCTTTTACCATAAGAATATCGAACATACAATAAGAATAACGACATATACAATAACAATAGTAAGATTTAGAATATGAATACTACGACACTGGATAACAATATCAAAGATACAGTAACAATAACGAAATATAGAATAACAATAATGCTTTTACCATAAGAATATCGATTATACAATAAGAATATTAGCAATTAGGAGTGACCTGTCGCTTTTATTTTTAGATTTGGATTTTCCAGACTGTTCCATTTATTAAATAAGGGGTTGAAAGCTATTTGACTTTTTTTAAACTATAAATATATTTCAAATAATGCACAGATTGAAATTGCATCTGTAGCTCAGTTAGTACGATTGAGGAATCTTGTTAGTGAATTAACTTTTGCGATTAGGAGGCTGTTGGTTCGAATCCCATACAGGGCGATTTGTTTTATGATTGAATTTGTTTTATTTACATTTTTCATGTTCATTTTTTTTAAATTTCATTTTATTTCATCATTTCAATTTCATTTTTAATTTCATTCGTACAAGTTCAATACATTCAATACATTTCAAACACACGCGTCCAATCGAGCATCTTCACACTCGCTGGCGGTGTCGGTTTCCTCCGAATCAGTGTCATCAGCTAGTTGAATGACCAAATTGTCAAGAGCTATGTCAACCATGTTGAATAATTCACAATGAAGAAGATATTTGAAAAACCTATGTTATATGCGAAAATAGCAAAATGATACAAGTAATGCGATTCAAATACATGTTTAACATTAACATCATTTTAAAATGTATATTAGCAAAATATAAAATGAAAAGTAGAGATAGTACCTAAATTTTTCAAATCATAGGTTTGAAGTTAAAAAGCTTTGAAATGAATACAAATGTCCATATATTTCTCAAAAACAGAAATATAGACAATATTTTAACCAGAAGTGTGGAGTTATGAGCATTTAATATGTTCATGTTAACGAAAATTTTGTGATCAAGGAAATGTAACTCTTCTTGAACATGGAGAGCATAAACATCAAAGGGACATAATATAGTCAATATTTTCTAATTGGGTGCATTTGATTTAACATTCAACTTTGATCTGGATTGCTAAATAGTGATCCATGATACTGTGTGCTAAAAATTTAGAACATCTGGAACAGTCTATTAACAGCAAAACTATGCTTTGGCAGAATCTAAATAGTTAAGCTCTAACTGGGACTCGAACCCAGGACCTCTCACACCTAAGGCAGACACTCTACCACTTCCCTATAACAGCAGTAGCTAATAGCTATGCAGTTTAATTGCTGGATTACATTGCGTGAACTGGAACAATAATCGGTGAACTCCGGATTATTGGCGCATTCGCTTTGTTACCTAACGGCAATTTTTGTGTAAAAAAAAAAATATAATCTAATGCTGCCAACGTCATAATCGGTCAAATCTGCCCAAATTTCTCTGACGTGTTGTTCAGAGTATGAACTTACTAACTGGTAGTACCAGTGAAATATTACTTACACTGAATCTTTTATATTTGCCCTTTTTGCAGCTGTCGAACGGCAAAGATGGTGAGTTTTGTCCAAATATAAGTAATTATTTTATCAGTTTTGAGAGGATTTCAATTGATGGGAAATTACAGTTACAAACTAAATACCTTTCTGCAACACATGGAGTCATTAGCATTCACTGTCAGTCAGTATTATGACTAAGATCGACTGTCATTCATTCATTTCAAAGTTTCATAGACAGAGTCCGTTGTTTACATTTTTATCGTAACCGGTGCACTTGTAAAAATCACTTTAGTTTGAAAAATCAAAGTATGCGAAGAGCTATGGTACGGTCTCTATGAAAAGAAAAAATTTAATCTCCGTTGGAATTCGAACTCACAAAAGTTAGATTCTAGAGCAGCCACGCTTACCACTGCATCACGGCGTCTAATTGTCGAAGAAGGCAGTCATTTAAATATTCATTATAAAAATAAGTTATAAAAAGGTAAGGTACTCCTTTACTAAAGTAACCTTTCAAATCTATTAATAAAAGCGACAGGTCACTCCTAAATGCTAGTAACGACATATACAATAACAATAGCAAAATTAAGAATATGAATGAAATGACATTGAATAACAATAACAGACATACAATAATAATAAAATAGATTATATAATTTAGCTACGTTTGACATGCCATATATGTCTTCCTTTCTTCAAAATCCTTTGATATTTTGTACTACTCAAATAGTGGAAAATGTAAAAAAAAATCATGATAAGTGTTTTCCAATTTATACCTGGAACATGTGAAATATTAGCAGATATTTTCCATTGACAATCAGTCTAGGCATGTTGTCAATTAGCCTTGAGTAAATATTGGAATATCCAGCAAACACTACATCTCTACAGGCCGGAATAATAG
The DNA here is from genome assembly GCF_021730395.1 of Mercenaria mercenaria. Taxonomy (NCBI): domain Eukaryota; kingdom Metazoa; phylum Mollusca; class Bivalvia; order Venerida; family Veneridae; genus Mercenaria; species Mercenaria mercenaria. The sequence goes on along the minus strand of NC_069367.1, from coordinate 51,941,629 downwards.
TTCTTTCTGCGATGTGGTATCTTTGGAGACTTCAAAAATTGGAAAATTTATTATTCGAGAGTGGATTATGACAACACATCTTGATTAATTAATATTAGCATAAAAGGATTGATACACATACAATTTTTGAAACCAGTTTTAGTTGGAAAAGGTATGGATTTTTTTGTTATATTTTCTGGTCCTTCGGGATCATTGATTTTAACTCATTTAGATTTGAAGATTGAATACTGCTTAAGCCGGTGCTAGGGGGCGTGGGCAGTGTTGCATTTTCCATTACTGCTCATGAACAGACTCAATCAAACCGAGTCTGCAATTTTCACTGTTTGCTTTGTTTTCGGTGCTTCCGAGGGATCTAATTTCCAGATTTTATTTACTTCACAACAGCGGGTGTTAAGTGCTGTGTGGCGGCCGTAAAAAGTCGCCCCGACTTCATCTCAGTGTTGTTATATTTTCTGGTCCTTCGGGATCATTGAATGCAACTCATTTAGATTTGAAGATTGAATACTGCTTAAGCCGGTGCTAGGGGGCGTGGGCAGTGTTGCATTTTCCATTACTGCTCATGAACAGACTCAATCAAACCGAGTCTGCAATTTTCACTGTTTGCTTTGTTTTCGGTGCTTCCGAGGGATCTAATTTCCAGATTTTATATTCTATCCAACTATAGCTGTGAACACTAACACATTTTCATTTCATCTTTACATCTCATGCAATTATTGTATGCCCTCACAGGCACTTTCAATAACCTATAGAAAATGCAGTTATACCAAAATACGCAAAATATGATTTAGATCTCCTTATCTAAAGTTGGGAATGCTTGGCCAGTTATATGTATTTCAACTACGTATACATGAACGTTTCTTCTTATCGAGAAAATGGACATATGTTCAGAAAATATTTAGATCAATATGTGCGTATACATAATACATGACAGATATATAATGACAGGCATCAAACTAATTAACGACAAGGATAAATAACGCCTAATTATTCCAGGACCGGGGTATTCTCTGTAGAAAGTCAATTACTTAACTCTCACAACAAATTTATTTGGCAGAGAAATAGGCCTTTTTCCCTCTGTCTAATGATAACACATATTTTCGCGGGAAAAAAAAACTATATTTTGTCTGATTTTTTACACAGATATAATTATAGTCATATGGCAACTTTGTGGCTATAAATGGTGGAGGAAGACCACCCAGGTGCACCCACGAGCATTATTTAAGGCATGGAGAGCACCTTGGCTTCCTCAGGCTAGCTGTTTGGTTTCCAGACATGAAAGATTTCACATCGAGAGAGAGGTTTCGAGTGTAAACGGAAATGGGCAAGAGCAACATTTATAGCATGTATAAAAAGGCATTGTTTATGAAACGGATATTATGTATCTGCGAATAAATTTGTTTTTGCACTCTGCAGACACGTTATTCTTCCTAAGTGGATAGAAGAGGCCAAGTTGACCGATAAATGCAGAGTAATGCTGATGCATGAGCAATATCCTCTTTGTGATAGTGACTTTTGTCATTTATGGTCATTGTCATAATTCTGTATTAACTTGTAAGTGCGTAGGTATCAATTTAAGTCTGCTATACATAGAAAAAGAAGTAAATAACTGACTTTAGATTTTCTCATAATGTACGCCAGACCAGATTGATGTTTATTTGTGCAAAGGTGGTCGAAACTCTCGATTACCGGTTACTTCAGCCACGGAAACATAATTAATATGTTGTTAATACGACAGAATTCCTTTCGAATATCTACACTCGGACCATATATAATTAGATATGTCTTTATCATAATCTCATCTACATATTGAACATAAAGAAGTTACCTTATACAACGAATCCATACACAGCACGTCAGTAAAAGAATCATATCATAGTAGGTATAATCAAACACAGACATATGGACAACATTGCATAAAAAATCCGTGCAGTTGTTGCTAATTTCAAAGTAAAAATGTAAAATAATACAGAAAATGCGGGTTCTTCTCGTACAAAAACTAAAATCAAGCAATATGTTCTGTATTTTTTAAACTGCCGTTTGTGTGCGTAAAACATGTTGCATGTTATTTTCTATGCCAAGAACGTTTCGTAATATTTACCATTTTGAGTAAATATGTAATTTAAACAGCGTAGCGTCTGGGACTCAGTCAATGACAATGTGGTACTTAATAAATCAATGTGTAATGTATGCTTTTGACGAGTTTGATTAAATACAGATCTCAACAGATGCAATATTAGATAATAGAGCAGGCTTGATTGAAACTGAATGATGTATTCGTAAATCATTATAAAGATTTTATATCACCATGCTTAGGTCAGTAATTCAAATCCTTCTTTGTTTCATATAAAAAAACGACAACTTCAGGTCGTCTTTACGTATCTTTAGAGAACATCACTTTTTCCTACACCTATTTTTCATGAAAGTTCTATCACAAATTAACGAAAAAATGAAAAGAAAATAGGGGGTTATGTAGTTCCTAGTGAAATGCCAGTCAGTTGTGGTCTGCTACCCTAAAAATGGCGCATATTGCAATAAACACCTACTTCCGGTTTCGATCTGCAAAACTTGCCATGTGGGGTCTATGAACATGAAAACCGTCTCATTTCATGCAGAATGTATTCTAGTAGTGAAAAATGGTGATTAAAGCACTCGTTCTACACGAATTTGCGCAAAAAAAAGGAAAATTAGGATCTATTTATTATGGACTTCTTTCGACTACACCACGGAAGCACATTTTCGACCGAATTACTGACCTTATTCCACAGTGGTACGTTTAGGACACACACTTAATTTTTTCTAGATTACGTTAGGTCGTGCGTTCACCATCTTTTCACGAGCGTACGACATATTATGTAATAATATGTATTAAGGGTGTGTAGTAAATTCGTTCCTATTCGTTTTTGTAACCCTGATAAACTGAATAGTGTCGAATGGATTTTGTTGCACGTCTTGCATTGTTACTGTAAAACCTGTTTAGTATACAAGAATGCCATCAAATGCAATTAAGCATGTAGACCGTAAGCTAGATTTCACATTTAAAAAGTGTGCCAAGTTTGGATAATGCCATTTCGGATAAAATCAAGCTGTTGAATATTTTACAGGCTAGCTTTTCAATTCCATAACTAATATTGATTGAACGTTTTCATACCTATAAGCTACTTTAGCCAGAACCATGAATTTATTTAAGTGACCAGTACATGTAAACTGTATAATTCAGTGGATGGAAGCAGTGAAAATATTTGCCTTTTCGGAATTGAGTGATTTCAAAATATATATGTTTTATAGACAAAGAATCCAGTTTGTCCGGAAATTATAATGTTTTTCTTCAATTTTCTTAAACTGATATACGTTCTTGTTTGAATGTTTAAATTACAGCGGTACTTAAAAACTCATTTGAAAATGAAGCCTATGGTGAAAATAGGAACAAACTTACACTCTTTATTATGTGGAGCGTTCGAGATCATTTAGTCTTAAAGAAATACCTTCTATGCATATACGTATAGTACTGTTAAAATACATAAACTTGTTGATTCATGTTTACATAAACTGTATTTAGTTAGTGTTCATGGTTTTAAATATGAAATTTCGGTCTAGTATACCTTTATAGTTACTTGGAATGAAAAAAAAGTCTTTTTAATAGGCCTTAATATTTTACGAGATACCAAATCCCTAATTTTAACAAAGTTTTTAAGACACGTTGTAAGATTGTCTGGGTCTAATAATTAGTTATTCCTTCGCAAGTCTCTACCGATATATTACCGTCTTTACTGATATGTTTGCGAATACATTAGAGAATCTATAGAGATTTTTTTGCGAATACCTTGGCGAGTCTATGCTGACATCTTCTGTGAGTATCTACTGATATCATCGCGATGATAACGATTACGATGATAATGTCGAGATATTGGTGGAACAATATTACCTCTAATATATTCAGAATCATCGTAAAACAATTATCCAATGAGTGCAATCGTTTGCAACTATATGTCAGTAGTCCCAAGTTTCACATCAGAGACAATGATGCATTGAATATCAGATGCCTTTAAGATACTCAAAATAATTGGGTTTCAAGAAAATTGAGATATTTCTTTTGAAAGCAAATTTGATTAATCACTACTTGATATAAATTACCAGAGAATTTTGAAATGGAGCCTTTTATTAATTGTAACATGGTTTTGCAATATCTTATAATGCACTAATGAAATTTCTCACATGATTTGAAAAGTACATTTTAATAGCATTTTAATTATTCAACAGTGATGTGTTCATGTGACTTTTTTAACCAAAAAAAACGGATTGAGGTCGTAGGATAGCAGTGTGTTTACTATCTCTCTAATTAGATTTATTAACTGCCAATGCTGGAAGCATTGTTAACGGTAATTATCTTGTCTCCCAGCACGTGCTCACGTGCTCATGTAATAATAAATGAATTGAATGTGTTAATTGGGGTCTGCAGATAACTAGTTATGTCGATTTGCTTCTGTCTGTATAGAGCAATTGTGATCTTACAGCCAGAAACTGTCTGAAATAAAGGAGTGATATTTTACTGGATAAAGATAAAGGTAAGCTTTATTGCCCTTGTAATATATTTGTTAAAATGTTTGCAGTGAATAGTTTTGTTGTACACATTTTTTCATTCGCAATAGCTTAATTCTGTGCAAATAATGGTAATGTTTAGTAAGAATTTATTGCCAGTTACAGAATCTACTAACTACGTTATGTAAATGTATTTTGTGTAAATATATATATATACACGACTTTTATCAAATTACATAGAGAAAACTAAATAACAGGAACACAGACATTATTCAAGATGTATGAATATGTTTAGTCTTTTTTCGGAAAATGCTATACAAATATTCAAGAACATCACACAAGTGAGAGTACATGATTCTTTGCATTCTGTTTTTATCATACTTATGTCTTTGTTTCTGAAAATTCTTTAGACATTTTAGAGTTTGTCATCAAAATCATAGAAAAGATGCATTGCTGGGATATCTAAGGCGATTAACTTTTCATTCAAGTATGTTTTAACATGTTTTTAATTTGTAAAAGTTAGAACCAAGCGATTTTCAAGTGAGAGTATTTCATAAAGGGGGAGAAATGAAAGGCTTAAAAGCAAACGTTTCCATTTTATCGGCAAGTCAGTATATATAAAAGCTAAGTTTACATAAAAAAGTTTCGCCTGATCAAATAGCCAAAGTTATGAGGCATTACATTTCATCCTTTGATCACTCAGATCCATCAAACGTTTTAATTTCATGTTTCTTGTTTCAGATTGAAACATTTAATCTCTTGTACGAAATAAGCCTTGAGGGAAATACTTTTTTTTGTTTTTTTTTTCATTACCTAAGTACAGATAGGTCACTCTGACAATTATTAGATCTCACCAATAGGAATTCCACCCGTTTATTCACAGAAAATATGTGGAGGGTGACATGTATTATGTACAGCTTTCTGGTTTAACACGTCGTTAAGAACCGCATCAGAGTTTGCTATAAATTTATTGGATTAACTAAAAGATGTTTCCGGGATTGTCACTTCGACAGGTATCAAATCTCAGATCTCACCCATGGGAATCATATAAATTATGTGGATGGTAACATGTATCTGGTTTTATTCATCGTCATAAAAAAACACGTCAGATTTATGTAAAAAGTTGCTGGTAAAACTAAAAGATGTTTTGTTGTTGTTGTTTTTTCCCGTGAGGTTTTGTTTAGTATCACTCACTGGAGCATATTTAAATACAATGAAGAACGATTATATATCTGCATAATTAAGTTGTAAGTTATATTTTTATTTCAGTGCTGAGCCGTTAGAACAAAGATCATCTGTGTTAGATTCAACAAAATAGCTAAGTTCAAGGAGAACCACACAAAGCATACGGATAAATCTCCCTATATTTAATAATTTAATATATTTCCTTCTTTTTAAACATATTGGAATGTACAAATAAGTGTTGATTTACATATCAGTGCTATTGGAAAATGCGATAAAAGAGAATGCCTGATACGTGCATGACTTCGAAATAAATTATGCTTCATGACTAAATGGATTTTATAGATTATATTACAACTACCTAACTCAAACGGATTGTTTCAAACCATTCTGGGAAAACGGTTTTTGATGTGTTACTTTCTAGCTACAAAACATTCCGGAAAATTATATACCGTTGGAGAGGAATAAATCCTGTATAACGAACATAAACAGAATTCATGATAACAACATTAAATAAATGTCATATATCACTGTATATTGACTGGAAATGTCTGACGATTCATGAAAGGATATAAATGTGGATATACAATGATCGGGAATAAGTCAAGGACATGCCGAGTATCACCCATTCCAGACAAAGTCAGGTGAGTACTTCTGTTTTTATGTACTTTACAAAAACAAATGTACTTTACACAAATTCACGGCCATTTTTATAAAATTATAAGTGTTAAACATTAATTGATCTATTTTCACCCCGGAAGTGTGGAAAAGTCGCAATAAAATCAAGGTGGCACTGCGTCTATTATTATGATTTAAGTTCTGCCGAGAAAAATTAACATGGTACTCTACTTCCATGACTAAATTTTCCGAACGTTAAATGAAAAAAATCTTCTTTGGATGAACTATTTTTACTTCCATTGCCGAAGTGTGAGACATAACAGTGAGAACGGTACGTGAAATATACTTATTTACAGCTATCATAAATAAAAATACTATCAACCTTGCTTAAGAAACTATTAACAAACCACTTTTTCAGTTCCTTTTGTTTGGTTTAAGAATGAATTTAATTGCTGATTGTAATACAATACCAAACAGCTATTTCTCCTAATAACAAACAACATTTCTAGAAATCCAGAAATCCTTCGAAAGATTGCTAAATCATAGACAAAAGGCTATGCGGAAATTCGTATATTTACTTTAATGTGATAGGCTGAAATTGGATTTCTTGCCTTAGATGATGTAATACTCGAAAACAATTCATGAATACGAGCACTTAATAAAGACTTTAAAACAACATTGGTGATATTTGTACCCTACATATGGTAACCAATAACATAAGTACTGACATAAAACATAAAATGTAAATGTTAGTGAAATTAAATGTTGTAGGCTGAAATTGTTGTCAAGTGAGGACAGATAATAAACAAAGACGGCCACGAACGTCGTTCCAATTTTACCTTGAAGTGGTCTTGTGAGAAAACTCGCAATTATGTGCGTATTTGACTATTATTCTGTCGTTTTTAATTTCACGGTGTCTGGTTTTATGAGGGTTTTAAAAAGTAATAAGTTGTCATGCGTGAAAGCGTGAAGTTCATACTAATGTGAAGAAGTGAAGTGACAAGATTTCACAGTTTTAAGTTGAACATTGCGAAATCATGAAAAACACTAATAAATTCGCAGCAAACACTTCTTTGAAAGCGATATGTGACAGTGTCTTGTTCTCATAAACGATGTAATGTTACGCTAAAGTACCACCTTTTCATTATCTCTATACCCTTTTCATTGTGTATCAATTTATTATTGATACGAACACACAATTAGCTCTCTCTTGGGTCACTGCTTAATGATATATTGATCTGTATGTTCATTTTTCTTTACTTTGGCAATCATTGGTAAACGTTTATACCTCTATTGAGATAAACATCACGTTAAAGAGAGCACAGAAGCGGTAATGAGTTTCTGAGTAAATAATTGTCAATTACTGAAATACAGTTTTCATACAGGCAGGTAATTATCCTTTGCAGATTTGGTTGATTTGCCGTAGATTAATGCAATTGATTTTATGATATTATAATTATGGTTATAAACGCATGGTAATATGCTAAGCAAAGGATTAAAGCTTTAGCGGTTTGTTGTTGTTGCTGTTGTTTTGTTTTGTGTGTGTGTGTGTGTGTGTGTGTGTGTGTGTGTTTTGTTGTTGTTTTGTTGGGGGTGGGGGTTGTTGTTTGTTTTGTTTTTTGTTGTTGTGAGGGGATTTTTTTGTTTCGTAACATCGGGATATCGCTGGGATGTTTACTTGAGTATATGAATTATACACGTTCATACATACACTGATGGCTACGATTGTAGAATGCGTCGTTCTTATCACTTGTCTTTTCCTAATGAATTCTGGGTATAATAGTCAAAATTGCATGTAGTGCATGTGTTATATAGCCAAAGAAAGTTTTGCGTATTAGAAAATCAGGAACCACTCCTCCAAATTTCGTACGTTATTCAACATTTGTGGTTTGCACACTGGCCTTCCAATCCTGAGGTCGGGGGTTCGATCCCTGGCAGCTACTCGGGAATTTTCAGAAACGCTTTTTAGTGTTTCCCACCCAACTAGAGGTGTACTGGTCAGGAACCCAGGCAATCCTTGCGTGTATCAGTGCTATACACTGGACACGTTAAAGAACCAGACTGTCTATTCGCAACGAGCTAGGCTAAGTTAGCCGGACAAGCTTGTATCTGATTTCTGATCTCTCTGTCGTGGGGCTTTGTCTCACTCTGTCCGTCTGGTCAGATCGCTCTGTCTGTACTAGTAGAGGATGAATTATGCGCCCTTTGTGGCTGCATTTGAACTATGTAAAACGCCTTTGAACGTGAAATTGATCATGAAAAAGGCGCTATATAAATCTGGTATAATAATAATAATGATAATAATAATAATAATATAATAACATTATCCATATTTTATATAAACTGTATATATCTTAAATATTGAAATTTTATTAATGCATAATAACAAATAATTCCTCAGCCAAATGCAAAATGGAGTAACAGCAGTAGCTGATATATATGTCATTATTATACATATCTATTATCTCTTCTGACATTTATTTTGGCGAGTACAAATGAGGGGAACAGCAATGTGATTTGTATTAGACAGACAATCAATCACGCCCGGGTGATGAAGTTATTGCACAGATTCATAGACATGTTATTATCCCTATTCTGATCAAGCTGTTCTTCAGTTTACGTGTTCTGGCATTCGCTATAACACTGCCATTCCAAATTAGCGTGATATTTGAACAAAGTTTACTGTGAGTATAAGCTAAGAAGTCTGAATTTACATAGACATCATTCGAAGCAAAGTAAATATTTACATGAATGGCTAACATAACAGTCTATCAAAGAAAACACAATTGCTGAGAATATGAAGTTTGGTAAAGGACGCCATATATGTTAGAAATAACTCGCTGTTAAAAATTTAACTTTATTGCATACACCCTGCTTACGTTTCACAATAAAATGTTAGAAGTTTGATATCTACTTTTCATAGATCTTCAATCAGCTTCTTAATTATTATCTCCCTATATACATTCTACGTGTGCACGGAAGTGTTGTTTTTTTTTTTTTTTTTTTTGTTTTGTTTTTTTTTGTTTTTTTGTTTTTTTGGTTGTTGTTGTTGTTTTCAGCTTCATTTGTGTGTTTCATTTTGGTTTAGTGAACATTTTTTTCAGGAATCGTATACCTGCCAGCCCTGCAGAGTCAATGCAAATGAAAGGGTAATAACGCCAAAAAGTAATAACACCTGACAACTCTGCAGCGTAAATGTCGATATATTGGTGGAACAGTATTACCTGTAAAATATCAGAATTATCGTAAAACAATTATCCAATGAGATGAGTGCAGTCTTTTGCAACCATATGTCAGTAGTCCAAAGTTTCACATCAGAAACAATGATGCATTGAATATTAGATGCCTTTAAGATACTCAAAATAATTGGGTTTCAAGAAAATTGAGATATTTCTTTTGAAAGCAAATTTGATCAATCACTATTTGATACAATTTACTAGAGAATAGTGAAATGGGGCCTTTTATTAATTGCAATATATTTTTGCAATATCTTATAATGCACTTATGAAATTTCTCACATGTTTAGAAAAATACATTTTAACAGCATATTAAACGTAATGAGTTTCTGTGTAAATAATTGTCAATTACTGAAATACATTTTTCATACAGGCAGGTAATTATCCTTCGCAGATTTGGTTGATTTGCCGTAGATAAATGCAGTTGATTTTATGGTATTATAATTATGGTTATAAATGCATGATAATATGTAAAGCAAAGGATTAAAGCTTTAGCGTTTTTGTTCTGTGGGGATTTTTTTTTTTTTTTTTTTTTTTTTTTTTTTTGTAACATCGGAATATCGCCGGGATGTTACTTTGGGTATATGAATTATACACTTTCATACATACACTTATGGCTACGATTGTAGAATTCTTCGTTCTTATCACTTGCCTTTTCCTATTGAATTCTGGGTATAAATTGCACGTAGTGCATGTGTTATATAGCAAAAGAAAGTTTTATCCGGGTATTAGAAAATCAGAAACCACTCCTCCCAATTTCGTACATTATTCAGCATTATGCATATAATATAAACTGTATATCTTAAATATTGAAATCTTATTAATACGTAATAACCAACAATTCCTCAGCCAAATGCAAAAAGGAGTAACAGCAGTAGCTGATATATATATCATTATTATACATATCTATTATCGCTTCTGACATTTATTTTGGCGAGTACAAATGAGGGGAACAGCAATGTGATTTGTATTAAACAGACAATCAATCACGCCCGGGTGATGAAGTTATTGCACAGATTCATAGATACGTTATTATCCCTGTTCTGTAATTTCTGATCATGCTGTTCTTCGGTTTACATGTTCTGGCATTCGCTATAACACTAGCGTAATACTTGAAGAAACTTTACTGTATAAGTTAAGAAATGTGATTGTACGTAGACAGATTCATCCGTAAGGAACCATGTAAATATTTACATTACTGGCTAACATAATATCTATTGAAGGAAATAAAATTGTTGAGAATATGAAGTTTGGTACAGAAAGCCACATATTTTAGAAAAAAATCGCTTTTTTAAATTTAATTGTACTGCATCCACTCTGCATACGTTTCACAATAATTATTTTTTGATTATCTACTGTCAGTACAATTTATTATACTCGCTAAATGTTATTGGTAAATCGTCCAGTAATTTGTTCGCTTTCGATCAGCTTCTAAGTCATTATGTCCCAATATACATTCTAAGTGTCCGTGGCATTTTTCAGCTTCATTTGTGTGTTTTACATGGGTTTAGTAAACTTTTTTTCACTAATCGTATACCTGCCAACCGTGCAGAGTCCATGCAAATGAAAGAGTAATAACGCCTGACAACTCTGCAGCGTCAATGCAAATTAAAGAGTATTAACAGATATCTACCCTGCAGAGTGAATACAATTTAAAGTGTAATTACCCATGACAGCTCTGCAGATTCACTACAAATGAAAACGTAATAGAAGATACCCCTGCAGAGTTAGTGCAATTAAACGAGTAAATCCAAATGGAATATTCATAGTAAGCATAAAAATATATTATGCATGAAATGAAAGAAAATGTTTTGCGGAGTATACATATCTAGACATGATTTTGTGATATTTAAAATGTATATAAATGATATGTCATGTAGGATTCACAATTAAAAGGATTTGCTTTGGTTAAAAAAAGATACTATTATTGATGATAATTTGCGAATTTGCGACTGTCCATGCTAATTATCAGGGAGCTTCTAAAACCAGCGTTATGTTGACGTCATTCAGTGAAACGCTTGAACCTAAATTATAGCCGAGAACTGGAAACTTGTTCTCAGGAAGATAGTAGCATATTTAATATAACATATCTTGAATTAAAAAAAATACAGCTTTATCAAATAAGTCAGCGTAATTTGATTTAAAGAAGTCTTTTACGATTAACATCTCTTCTCTTATACAATTGTCAAGAAAAACATCATCTTTGCATAAGCAAAGAGTAGAGCGGGAATTCCATAAATACGTAAAGCAGAATCAGCCATTGTGCTTCTAGTATGCAGTTGGCATTCATATATTCATATCCTAAGACGTGTAAAAATTATTTAAAAACGGGCATGTTGCATTATGAAGTAGGAGAAGCAAAATATGAGCCAGTTTCACTGCAAGTGCAGAACTTTCATTATTGAAACTACCGGAGAAACTGTAGTAAAAATATAACTTTGAATTAGAAGTAAAAGAAGACATCATCCGGGGTTGAGCTATAATAAATACATTTGAAATACTTTTTGTGGGATATGTTGAATTCAAATCCCATACATGTAGTGACATTAGTATAAAGTGATACAAGAAATACAACGGCTTTGATCTTAAAAGACATAATTTGTTTTCTTTGGTGTTTTGACTTCGTTGTTGCAAGCTGATTATTTTCTGATTAATATTCTCTCTCTCTCTCTCTCTCTCTCTCTCTCTCTCTCTCTCTCTCTCTCTCTCTTCTCTTCTCTTTTTTAAAGTGGGGGTCCGAGGGGTTTCGAAATCTTCTGATTGGGTTAATTTCAAAATTGCAGATTTGATATATAGACTGAGGCAGTACCTTTCGCTACAGACTCTCCGCAAAGTAGTATGAGCTTAAAGTCAAGAGCGGCTTCTGATGTAATACGTATCTTTTTATTTATATTTACTAACAATATCAAAATACATCCCGGAGAAATCGTCCTTGTGTCTATGTGTCTGTGCACAAGATATGTTAGCCCGGAGAAAACAGTGGCGTCCAAAATGAGCGTGTCTAACGCAATTAAGAATTAAGCTAGTCGGACAACCCGTCTAATACAATATCCAGAAAGCATTAAGTCCCAATTTGGGCAATTTATATTATTCGTTCTGCATTCATCTAGTATGCCGAAATATTAATTCTATACGAATCCCAGAGGAATCTTTTGGTTAGCTGAAAAAAAATGGACACAAATGTAGCAATTATAGATCAGCGTCAAATAATATCAAATGATTGAAACTGCTTTTGCCCCGCCATCTTATGATCCGATGCAGTTTGAGCAGATGCACAGACATCTGATTTGATTTTTATGCTAGGCAACTGAAGTTTTGATTTGTTTGATCTCCAAGTCCTAGAAGCTAAACGTTACATCTCCCACTTAATAGACGGCTGATGCTCTGTTGTCATATCAATAAACTGATTGAAAGAGTTCGACATCTGTCAAAATAGATATATGTACGTTTGTTTCTGGGAAAATATTTTGAAATAAAAAAAACGTGCGGCGTGTGTGTACAACCCTGACTAGGAAAAAGTAAAATAAACAAATGACACACTGAATATAGAGAATAGAATCGAAGCCACGTTAAACCTTATGACAAAAAATATGAGAGCACTGAGGTGTTTTCCCTATATATATACTTAAACAATAATAGTTATTTGTTAAAAGATCCTTTGAAAGCATAAAACCCAAGCAAGCAGCATAATAGCAGACTGAGTCTTTACATGAGAGATAACGGAATGTGGGCCCCTAGCACCGCCTTAAGCGGTTATCATAGTAAAAATGAATGTACTCCATGATCCAAAAGGACCTGAAAATATAACAACACGAGTTCGTTGGAGACAATAATATAATGTAAGCAAACTATAATGTGATAGCTTACTCTCCTTGCCAAAAAAATTCTTTTTATACTCATGGGTGATGGAGAAGGGGGTCGGCTATAAATTGTTAATAATTACTTCAGTTTTAATTTAATCAACCTTTTAGTGTAAGAAATGATAATCTTGTTTGATAAAAATGGCATCTGACACAACAATATTTAGTATCTCTTTTAGTTTTTCAAAGTAACATTTACTCGTGTACAGTGATATGAATAACATTTTGACTGAAGAAAAAACATACTGACTTCATAGTAACACGTTTGAACAAATAGACATTTTCTAAATTTTACTTTTTATTGATGTTTATACGGAATCATAGCCGCATATTTTGTTTTTCACATTGTTATTTCTATAATGCTTCCATATGATGATGACCACGGCACTCTTTCTAGGACATTTCCAATAAAATACAAATAATACTTAAAGTTCTTTATTATTGCCAATTAGATATCAATTAGGTATTCTCTTCATTCATTGACAAAAATTGTAATAACTGATTATGTGTTAAACGAGAACTGAAGACCAGTTTGGCTGTTTACTATTTATTTTCGTGTTAGAGCACAGTGTACTTCTTTAAATTCACCTAAAATATCAGAACTGGTGTCATGTGAAAAATGTGCTAAAGATATCAGGAATACTCGATACCATAACGTCCGGTTTGATTTGCCGATGTAATACCAGCCAAATCATCACTGTCTAATAACATTTATTAGAAAATAAATTATACGACATAGAGCTACTTTGACGTCGTACCTAGACGATTCTACTGCAGATTTAGCTTTAACGTTTAATATTTAATGTTTGTTCATCAGTAAAAAGATAATAATAAATGCCCTTATAACTGTGCGTCAATAATAGGTATCGTTGGTCAATTATGTCGTATTTTCAGAAAAGTGACAATAAAGTGCTCAACGTCCCTATCATTTTCGTTACTAAAAATTTGAGCTTAATGCAGGATCCCTTGCAGTCGCAAACTGGATGCATTGCACCAACATTGTCATATTGTCTGATTTTTGCTTATATATGCAAAACCTTAATATATTAATCCCGTATCAGTGTTACAATAGTAATATTGTGTACAATATGGCATACCTTATTATATAGAAGCCAAAGAGATTATTTATCAGAAGCTATATTGATTACAGATTTGCAAGTTCCCTGGCTTGATTTTGTTGCAATACGCCAGAAATGACAACAGTGGCTATTATGTATACCCATTATGTCTACCGACATTCATTTCGGGAAATACAAATTCGGGGTTGTATTAGATAGACAATCAGTCATGTCTGACTGATTGGATCATTGCTATGAATGACAGTCGATACACTACAGGCAAATGCAATAACACTCAAAAAAAATGTTGCCATAATATAGCAGAATTTTATTTACTATGTTTCTTTCTCTGTTGTTCACAAATAAAAATGTTTAAGCTGCTCTTGTGACTACTAATACTAATACGACTACTGTAAATAACACTGCTCCTGCTGCTGGTGCTGCTGCTACTACTACTACTACTACTGCTGCTGCTGCTCCTACTGAAATGTACTTTCTCTGCTACAGTCATCATCGGTAGCAGGTCATCAGGAGCAATACTCGTATATAATGGATTTAATAATTTAATATCGTAAATATATCATACCTAGATTGTCTTAAATTGATGATTTTTTTCTACCAGAACTTCTAAATACAATATATGCAATATACTATGGTTTCTGATGCTTAAATAGGGTTTTATTTTAGTTAACTTCTTTTCATTTGACCACCAACCCGTGTAAATTTAAAAGCAAGACAAAATGGCTGTTGCGCAAATATGCTTAGGTAGCAGGGTACACTTTCGAATTTTGGCCCCCGTTAATATTTGTTATAAAGAGAACATTGTGATTTTGGATGTCTGTAAATTAAGGTGTGAGATAATGATTATTAATTCTTTAGAAAATTTATACAGCCGATACATGTAAAATTCTGATGTCAGTTGGAAAACTAACTGCTGGTAGCTTTGTATGATCAATGAGACACCATTTCGCGGAAAAATTCAATTCACGGAAGGGTTCTGTGCTTGTTGATTGATACTCAGGAACATTTTCGTTATTTTCCGAAAAAACGAGCTGGATGGGCCCCCATTCCGTTTATGTCCTGACGTTCAGTAAGGACTATTAAATTAAGAAATGCAATAAAATTGGACAGTGTTCTTGCAGCGGGATCATTGTAGACTGTTCAAAAGGTGCAAAATTGATGATTTTGGCACGCTGTTTTTCATGGATGATGTAAACCTTTCGCTTTGATAACTTTCTTTATTCTTGTATGAGAATCCTGATCTTGCCATTAATTAAAAGCACAAAACATGCACACAATCTATAAAATAGCCGCCCAAATTTTGCTCATAGGGGAAGTGCAATATTGCGACTCGCTACATGTAAGACCGTCCGTGCCCAAAATTTTCGCATCTAAGTGTACCTTGCTACCTTATTTACACATGTAATC
The DNA here is from genome assembly GCF_021730395.1 of Mercenaria mercenaria. NCBI lineage: Eukaryota > Metazoa > Mollusca > Bivalvia > Venerida > Veneridae > Mercenaria > Mercenaria mercenaria. The sequence continues at coordinate 51,925,711 of NC_069367.1, read as the reverse complement.
CTGAGGCAAAAGAGGTTTGTTCGTCGAATACGTTGACTATGATGAGCATAGATGTTCCAATCTAACCACAATACCGTCACCGATTGAGCTGTAACACCGGAAGAAGTTGGCATCAACTCAGATAAAATGTATGACATCAGGCAGTGAATCTATGTATAAAATGAATAATAAATATTTGAAAACAAATATGTAATATATTTTATGGCTACACAGATAGCAAGTTGGGAAATCAAGATACAACTTTCAAACCCCATTTCATATTATAAAAACTGCTCAATATCTCGAATTAGGAAATCAAGATACAACCTTCAAAATGTAGATTATTCAATGTCTCTGAAGTAACAAAATATATTCAGACCTTTTCTGTTCGAGACATTTGATCAATCACGGCGGATTGATGTTCTTTTTTTTCTATATCTCGTAATATGTAAATATTCTGTACCGTTACATAGCGGATAGGGGAGAGGAGAATTTCAAACAATTTGTAGGAGGTATCAATAGAAGTGATAATGGATATTGAAATATTGATCTGATGCTCCTTTTTTGTTTGCTTTGCCAGACATTGGTCATCATTTTCCCCTGTCTGTTGAGATGTACAGCTTTGCTTTTGCAGTCTTTAGCATTGATATACATATTTGCTCTGGCAATCCTTGGCATTGTCTGATACCTCTCATTCGAATTAAACATTTTGTTTCGGCATTATCAAAAAAAGAAAATTATCTTTGCTTTGGCAGTCATCTGCTGTCATTTATATCAGCTGTTGTCATTTTTTTGTATATCAAAACACTGAAAAACATTTTTTTCATGTGCAACTGACATAAAACTTTTTATTTACGTGAAAAGGAATATCAGATTTCCTTTTGGAAATATGCTTATTAATAATAATCAAAAGTACTCTATAAAAATTTCTGTACCCTGAAATTAGAATTTGTGCCTGTTTCGAGGGAACTGTGATGATATCAACTCTTATTGTGATACATGGAAACAAAAGATTGATTTAAGACAAGCGTGTAGTTTTCAGGAAGCTGTATGTAATTGTCTTGATTTAGTGATGTGAAAAGCGAAATGAAAATGTTGGTCTTATTCTTCTTTTTCTTCTTTGTTTCTTTGCTTGGGAGGGTGGTGTTAATTTTCCAGATAATTTCAAAAATACAGATTTGATAATTTAGGGCTGACCGTTCGCTGAATACTTTTGCAGTATGTTAGACGTGTTTTTAATAATTCAAAGTTGTTTGTTTTTTTTAGTAATATTAGTTTGAGCATTTCGTGTCCAACTGTTCATCATTTAAACTGTAGGGGTTTTGTGAACTTTTATTTTGCAGAAACTGACGTTATCAAACTGTGATGTTTACTAACACTATCAAAACATTTGTAAGAGATCTTCCTTGTGTCGACATTTCCATGCACATTTACTCGTTCTGCATTCCTCAAGTATGCTAAAGTAAGAACGCTATATGAATCATAGAGAAACCACTGGATTAGTTAAAAGACATAAGTGCAAGTAATTTTATCTGTTATATATAAGCTTGATCGAAATGGCTTTTGGTATGTTTGTGTAAATGCACAAAAGTAATAGACGTTTAAAATATTTAAGTATTGTGTAGCTGCAAATGCACATGTATCAGCAAATAATATTGCGATTCGTTTTGTTTCTCAAAGACATTGATGTTAGAAATTTGACCTCTAAGCTCTCTGTTTTGTCTCTTATCCCTAGATCTTTGAATTCCCTGTCGTGGATGTCTGATGTTATCTAATTATTCTGCAGTTACTGTGGCATTTATCAATAAATGAAAACAAGGAATCGTTGTATTGAAAAAGAGTGAAATGAAAGGATGTGTGCTTGAAACCCTTTTGATTAATTTAAAAAAAAAAACAATTATCAACATTACTAGTTTAATAGGAATCTTGTGAAGGAATAAGTTATTGCATATTAGTACAAAATCAGCTATTATTTGAATTAACATTTACTTATATGACAAAAGGCGCCTATATCTGTCAAAAATAGAGGAAAATTAGTATTTGTATTATAATTTGTGTCTAATGAACTTTAGCTGCGTTGTGAGAAACGGTTTTCTTCCTGAAAAACTAAAGTTGTAGTTGTTAATTATTGGAAATGGAATGGGAAAAATGTAAAACCCCTTACATTGCAGAAATAGACCAAGAATCAACAGCGGCATTTTCAGCATACAGTTACATCGGGACCCCTTAATGCATATTCAACATGCTATCAAGAGTACATTTATATGGTATCAATTTTTGGTTGCGGGTTTATCCCGCTACCAAAGTTAAGTGTATTTCTGACAATCATGTAGTATCTTTATTTGATTCCAAATCACATCCAAAGGAAGGATGTTCATGTGCTACACAAAGTAGTCCCATTCAAGAACACTGCGGATGAATTATCAATGATCAAGTAGTTCTTATTCATCCTCCATCCATTCACACTGGTCATTTAGATTATATAAGATCTGTCAATGATTAGGTATTCCAGCCCATGGTTAAATCACTGACTTCCCGCTGTTCATGTAAGGTCAGGCAGAGTTTATCTTAGATATGAGGCACATTAGTATTTGTTTCTTATACATATATATTTATAGATTTGCATTTTAAATGAAAATAATTCTAGCAAAACCCGCAACCACCAGACATCTCAAGGCTTTAATTATAAAGGGTGTCACAGTTTGTAACAGAGAGAAGCCAAAGACAAGCGATTGATACAGACTTGCCGTTTTACAACAGTACACCAGCACGGGCAACTTTTGTTAGTATGTATATCCATTATGTCTACTGACATTCGTTTCGGCAAGACAATCAACACGCCTTGTTTATTGAAATCACTTTACTGATTGATAGTCGATACTTTACGGCAACATGTTTTCATTTCTAAATAAATTCATGTAAAAACTTTAATATACAACGACGTTTCAGACACAAATCAAGAGGTGTCGAAGATAAAGTATGTAAGCTTTTAAGTTATTGTCTTTTATTCTCTTCAACAACACATACAAATTTTAAAAAGAGGGACAAAACGGCTGAATATTGTAGGAATTATAAACTCGGTCCAGTCAAACTGCAGTGACATCCGTCTTAGGAAAAATGAACTGTACAACAGGAAGATTCGTCAATTTAAGTAGAAATAAAGATATGGCATTCAACGCTGGCTAATTGTATATATAAATATAAATTTAAAAAAAAAGATATTGTACATACAAAGATAGCAGTGAATGAGCTGGAACATCTAGATACGACTATATAATATGATGTCATGAAGCAGAATTGATGAAAATGTTTCGCAACTGACAAAAAAGCGTACGACCTTTTCTAGACGACATTTGATCAATCAACATTGATTGATATTCCACTTTCTGCCTTATCTAAGAAAATGTAAATACTCTGTGATAAAGGACAAGAAATGTTCAAAGAACAAAAAATTCATTGATAGTGTTTACTGTATTGGCTGAAAATCCATTTTATTTGATGCATTCTAAAGTAAAATGTATTTTTTTCTACACCTTGACATTTTTATATCATATTTACTGTACGATTTCTGGTGTTTCAATATGCTTTCATCCCCTTACGTTATTTTTCTTTTACGATTAAAAGATTGTAATGTCTATAAAAGAAAAAGAGGCGGATACTACATCAATTATATCTTTTTAGAAAGGACAATGAGTTTATGATTTCTTAATTCACGAAACGTTTATTCAGATGACCAAATACACAAGTCCATATATTTATTACCTGAAAAAGATATATGTATGTAAGTTGTAGACTGTCTTGGGCAGTACTGAGCAGTCAATCAATGAAACAAACTCATCGGTCTATTTTGACGTGACTGGGTGTCTATTTATTACGAAATATTATTTTGTTCCTTTATCTATGAATGATAGTTGACTTTGTGGATATACGTTATAGCCACTGCAATCATGCCTGGCGTATTTTAGTAAAGGGCGCTGTTTATTTCGGAGTAGAAGTACAAAAAGCACAGAGAAAAAACTTTTGATAAATAATCTCTTTAGGTTAACAATGTTTAAAAGACATACTCTGTGTTACGTATATTGTTCGTTTTAACCTAGAGTATATATTGACATTAAATGCTGTGCGGCGAAAACAAAACACGACAATTTCGTAGCTTATATACACTTTTTAACACTATGAAATGACAAAGCACTGTGAAAATAGTTTAATGTTTTTCATGGTTTAATTGTAATACTGATCTTACTTACATTGCCTATGACTGAATCTAAATAAGGCAAACATTGAACAAAGTCAATACAGGAGTTGTTCATTTTGCTTCAGATATTTTACACGGTCATTTTCTAAATATCAAGTAATAGATTTTCTGTTTTCACAATGCGATGAGGATAATGTCATTTAATTTACTTGCATTTAGCTATCGTTTCACACTAAAAATACTGTCGAATTTGATATTTTTGATAGTATCTCTAAATACTTTTTTGGAAAACTCAGTGTGAGCATTCATGTGCAGTGTTTAAATACGGAAACAGCTAAACAGATTTTAACCCGATAACTCGACAAGAGATTTGAATAGTGACACAATTAACTACTTCACAAGCTGATGCAACAAAAGTACTTTCTTTTAGGGTAACTGCGCAAAAGTTACGTAATGAGAAGTTAAATTGATATGAACGAGTTCTGTTCGGCATCTAGGGGTAATGACATACAACGGTGTGATTGTTTACTATTCCCAAGCCCCTGACAGTTGATATTGATGTACATATCAAATATATTGCGTTGCGTTCATATGCACTCAGAACATCATTTTTTTAATTGTCTTTTAATGAATATTTCAGCATGTGGTGGAAATAATGTTTTAGTTCTATTGCCAATCATGCATTTTGCCTTAGGTCGATTCATTAATGAAACAATAAACCAAAATGTATCTCCAATGGGACGAAAAGTGATTTCCTACACTTGCTATGCAAATGATTAACGTTTTGAAATGAAATGAGAATGTGCACGTATTGAGGAAATTTTGCTACATGTCAGTTCTGTCAGCATTTCTCTATGATCTACCTTTCTGAAATACCTACGCAAACCTGACTGGCTCACGAAGTACACGAACTGATGATACAAGTTATCCTTTACATGACTAACTGGTATTCTGTGTGTGGGACTTTGATTTTGCTTAATAAAATATTCTTGCTCCAACATACTGAACAAATTTCTGCTTTCCAAATCACTGAAAGAAAAATCTGGCTCCAAGTCAGGTTTTTTCTTCAATATTTCCATTACTCTGGAAGCCATATTCTATGCTATGAAATAGCTTTAATATTTATTATTCTATAATTCTATAATAAGGTTTAAAGTCTTATATAAATTACCGAAGAAGAGTGCGAGATTGGTTTGAAAGTATTAAAGCTGTGTATTGTAATTTTCTCTACAATATGTTATACTGATAGTTTCAGTATATGAACAGTTTTATATACCTTATACATAGGCGTAAGAACGGGACACAATCTTTTGAGTATATATAGATATATATTAATTATTTCCTTTTTATTTATAAGACCATAGTGAAAATTTTATAACTGATACTGATATCTTGTAAAAGCTCACCAGATTTCAGCATTTAGCTTTTGAAATATTCAAAACCATCTGCACTACCACTACCTACAAGGATCACACACCCTAATTAAGATTTCTATTCAACATACCCTTTTTTCCAAGGCTTGTTAACATTATATAACTTAAACCTAAAGTTATCGACATCCATAATAAGTGTTGAGATCCTCTTAGAGTTCAGGATTTGGTATACACAAATTATAAAATTTTACGGGGAAGGACTGCCATACCACCTCATATAAAAATATCACAACACGTTCTCAGAATAAGATAACCATTTTATTGATAACAGCACTCAAACACCAAATAATATTAGTAACTATTTATAATTTTTAACTCTTTATAATAAAAGGTTTATTCAAAATACATACTTCTCTTCAGATAGACACTTGATGGTAGAAATGGCTTTATCTTAAATGCAGGATTTCAGGAGTTGGTGTTTAAAATACCAATATATTGCAGGATGCGGATATCCTCCCCCATCCTTCTACATCCTGGTTTTACATACACACATATATAGTATCTTATTCAGAGATGCATCCAACGCAACATTTTCCAAAACTACTGCAAGCATACATTTTTAAAGCCTAGTATCCAGATCTCGGGGCATTTCAAAAGAAATTGTCTGCTCGATGTTCTCGCAAATCTTGTATTAGTAATGTTATATTAAGCTGAAGTCCAGGAAAGAGCAGAAAACAAAGCCACTGTGTTTTAGTTATACAAGATATTTTACTTCTTCTACCTTTTTCTATCCATTAGACTGCCTGCACCTTGTGTTACGTCTAGACAGTTATCACCTTTGTTTATCTGAGAGCATTTATTTAAAAAAGGGTGAACTTTATTGCATTTACATCAGATAAGCCACACAGGTCCAGAGGCCAATGCATGCACATGATGTTCACAGGTAGTACAATTTATTATATGGAAAAAAAATCCAAGAAATGGGGAAAGTGTATCTCCAAATATACATCAAAATGCACAAGAACTGTTCTGAAATATTTTTTTTGTTTAAGCATGCCCCCGGACCCCTTAATTTGTCCCAATCAACATCCAATTCGGCTGGCTCTGCTCCTTTGGGTTCATTCAATTATATGATTTAAATGTATGAACATTAAAAGCAATTTTTCCTACCATTTTTGCTTACAGAAGTATATTACTGTGCTCAAAATAAGGAACAGTAATTTAGGTCAATTGCTTCTATCTAAAAATTCAATCAAAGAGACTTGCATTTAGCAATTTCATGTGTAGTATCATCATATATCAAAAAAGTACAACTAAATGTCTTTTAAAATTTCAGTCATATAAAGTAATTTAAATTTTAATCTGCATAAGTATAACGTCCGAGGGGCAATAAGAAAGCCACATTCAAAGAACACAGCCGCCCATACAACACTCCACACGAAAAATGTGTATGCGTACCCTTTATCGATTCAAGAATACACGCATATTCGATGTGAAGTTGTATGTTAATATTCAGTGTGTTCGAGTTTAACGTCTTTTTCAACAATTTTTTGTTCAGAATCTTTTAATACATTAAGCAGGCCTGTTTCCATATACCGAATAGACTATACACATGGCTTTTACATACAAACTCTAGCCAGGATTGTGTGCAATCTAACAGATCGTATAAGTGAACTCGGAATCTTTTAATACATTAAGCAGGCCTGTTTCCATATACCGAACAGACCATACACATAGCTTTTACATACAAACTCTAGCCAGGATTGTGTGCAATCTAACAGATCGTATACCTTAAAGTATGATTATGTGGAAGCCAGTGAGATTATTTAGAATGGCTCTATTGATACAGAAATGCCATTTCTCTGGCTTGATGTTATTGAAATACGCCAGAAATGACAACAGCGGCTATTTAGTTTATCCATTATGTCTTCCAGTTTTCTTTCTGCAATTACAAATTACTTGGAAATAATTTTGTTTCGTATTACGCGGACAATCAATCATTCAGATTTATGTGAGCTTTTCACTGATTGATAAAGATTGGCTTATAACTACGATCAGTCAGATTTGTGTAACGAACTTGCGAATCGCATACATCAGGGTTTGTTTACCCTTTGACCATTGTGCATTAGAATGTGTTTGCAATGCATCAAAAATAAAAAAGAAACCGAAAATAACCAGAGCCCTGGATATGCCCTGGAAAATATTTATGTCTTTACACGTTTTCTGCATACTGCCTTGAACTTAAAAATGCATGAGCGCAATTTCAACCGCGAAAGTAATGTCTGGTTTAATGTAGATCTACACAAAGTCTTTATCTTACATCTTGGTGGTAAAACGAAATAGTAGTTCTCCAAACGAACATGATACCTTTTGACAAAAATCATTAAATGGTATAAATCAAATTGACTCATTCAGGGCTGTATCATGTAAATGTGCAATTAACGCAGACTATAATATTTGTTTATCATTGCAAGAGCATTTAACGACTCAGGCATACGAATGCTAAATGAGCCGCAGCATGAGAAAACCAACATAGTGGGTTTGCGACCAGCATGGATCCAGACCAGCCTGCGCATCCGCGCAGTCTGGTCAGGCTCCATGCTGTTCGCTTTTATAGCCTATTGGAATTGGAGAAACTGTTAGCGAACAGCATGGATCCTGACCAGACTGCGCGGATGCGCAGGCTGGTCTGGATCCATGCTGGTCGCAAACCCACTATGTTGGTTTTCCCATGGCACGGCTCAAATATGCATATGTGTTGTAAGTTGATCATTTTGAATTAAGTTTGTTTCGTTTAGCAGAATGTATGTTAACCGCAATAATTTAACATGTTTTCTCAAAAAGTATAATTCTTGAGATTTGGGATAAAATTACTTTAGGCTGAACAGTCGGCTGATAATAAGGATTTTTGAAACGTATCCGTATTTTTAAGTCAGCTATGAAAATATGTAAGTAGAAAATATTGCTAAAGCCCAAATGATATGCCGTTTAAATATGCTAAAATGATAATAATACAATAATAATAATAATATTTTAGTAAAGTGTACATAACAAAAGAAAGCATGCAAACTTATTTCCAATTATGACATTCTTTCAGCAAGAGTAAGAAAGGTAAAGAAAAAACTATGCATACATATCCTTCGCTCAATAACATATTTTTCATATGATATATATCTTATTCATTCGACACACTCCTGAGCCAATTATAATGTCAGTTAATAAAAGCATCTTTAGTGGCTCCAAGTGCTTAACATAAGGCAATAGTCAAGAAAAGAGTTATGGTTAATGGCCGCCATGATGAAAAGAATGTATAAAAATCAAAATTGTAGAAATCAGGAAATGTGGACATAAAAATACCAAGAAATACAAATTTTCTAAGATTAAAAGGGCCATAACTCTAACAAAACGCAGTATAGAATTATCGTTCTCTACCTACTTACTAATCTGATCATAATAAGTATGTATGGTATACATGTGTACAAGGTGTCAGATCTGTTACTTTCATAGTATTCAGTTAAAGTAAAGTGACACAAAATATTTAACCAAGAAATTCCAATTTTCTTAGTACAAAAAATTCCTTATTTCTGACAAAGTGCATGCAAGAGTTATTGTTCTTGGACTAGGTACTCATCTAATGATGATAAACAATATTACAAAGTTTTTCTGACAGTATTCAATTAATATGGACCAAAACAAAGTATTTAAGGAAGAAATTCCAATTATGTAGGTATAAAAATGCCCATAATTCTGACAAAATGCGTACGAGAAGTATTGTTCTACTTATCTTACGATGCTTAATAATAATAAAAAAAACGTTTTAAAGATATAGATCTTATAGTTAGAAAATACAGACCTAAACAAAAGTCATAACTAGACGGCAATACTCCGTAGATGTTATTCAAACATTAAACGAGCTGAAATACATATTAAGTATTAGGTAAAAATAAAAAGATAAGTCAGTCGCCTAAATAGTATTCCCTATATATTCTACATAAAATGGACAATTTCCGCAGAGCTGCCACACATAGCTAGACACATTTCAGAGAACAAATCCTTACCTTATTTAAAGTCTTATGACATGACAAAATTGAAACAGAATGTCTATTGGAGAGAAAAGCAAATATCATGTATCTTCTAAAAGAGATTTCTCTTGTCACATTAGCTTACTGTAAACCCACATCAAACACACTGCTGTGACCCGGTTGTACTACTTCTACTACAGTTGACTCACTTTCTCTCATATTGTTTCTCCCAAAATGTCAAAATTACATCAACAATGAAATTTAAACAACTAGCATCAATTTAGACCTATTTGGCCGTGTTACGTTATTTTCGCAGGGTCAAAAAAAACGAGAAGGGAATTCTAGAAATATTTTCATTCCGTTTACACTGTGTTCAATAAATTTTCCTCCATAACGTGACACCACCAGGTGGCCTTTAGTATAGCCAGGCCTAATTAAAAAATATGTTTTTTTAGTTTTCAGGAATTTAATTGTACTGTTGAAGGAAACTACATCCCTCTGATACAAATCTGGGACGGTTTCAGTCACAAATGCAAGTGAATATATATATGTATGTATGAAATCATTCGAAACAGAAAATAGATTTTTAGCGAATATACAAATACGAAAACCTGAGCTAAGAAACCTATTTATGTCTTTTAATCTCCATTTAATATGAAAAAGCAGAGCTTTGTTTCCTTAAATCGAAGGAAATGTTAAGAAAAAATAATAGCTGTCGGGATTTGATGGAAAACATTTCATGCGTCACGACTGACTTGTATTTCCTACATTTTTTGAAAAAGTAAATATATTTTCGCAAGGTCAAACAACGAGAAGGGAATTCTAGAAATATTTTTATTCCGTTTACACTGTTGACATTTTAATGATTGTTGATTAAGATGCCGCATCTCAAGATACGAACCCATGCAAAAGCAGGTATTTCGTGATGTAAACCAAAATATACACCGCACATAATTCTGCTTAAGTTATGTGTTTTGTGACAATTTTTGGACACTGTGCAAAGTATGCGATTACTCAGATTTTGCGCTTGAGTATTATTTCGTCATGTTAACTTATATTAAAAGTACATCCGCGAAAATTGTAGGAAAATTTAGTTTGGGATTGATTTATAAATGTTAAAACAGTAGTTACACAGATGTAAGTTCAGTTCTTGGATCATGGACTGAAGATCATTACCTGTGGGAAGGCTATTGTTGTATATGTAAACCTATTTTTAAGACTAAACAAATGCAGATATTTTGTCGCTATGTTGGCTGATCGAAGACACGAAAGATACAGCAGGACGACAAAGAAGGGCGTCAGAATGACATTTTCGTGCCTGCAAACAGAACAATGAAAATTTGACATGCCGGAAATCAGTCATCATGACATCTTTTAGCTTGTTACACTAAACACTTTGAATAATGACTTTGCTCTAGTGACATTGTGTATTCCTGTACACTAACGATGGCATTGTCACTGGTACAGAGACAAACGAAAGATGTTATCTTTTAACTTGTGACATGCACTTTTCAACGACACTGATAACTCCGAAATGTAGTTTTGCGACGGTGAACTGCGTTACATTTAATATGTCATTAAACGACATTTCCTCATAAAGGATAATATTCATATGGCGATGCGTTTTCATGCAAATTAATTGACTTGCTATTTGAAAGAGATTGAAATACAGTGTGATTTCCAGTGAAAATGTCTTTATATGAGACTATGCCTGCAAAATAGTTTGTCTTCTGCATTCCATATAAACTTACTACCAATTGATGGCAACATATAAAAAAGATTTATGTAACATTCTGTCGTTTATAATAAATTCTTTCATAATGAAAGTTACTTTTTCGGCTAAATATCAGTTGTAATGCACGCCTTCTAATTTCTATTTTTTTATTTTTTTATATATATCACACCTCGAGATGTCATATATCGTACTTACTGAAATAACTTTTCTGGTGTTTTAAAATCTTTTCATAATACATCATTTTAATGATTTGCGGTCTGTAGATATCCTTCTATGATATTCATCTAGTGCTTACTGATGTTATGTTGCGGGGTTGTTTCCGACATGAAATGTATCACCTCATTTTAATCATAGTTCCCCACGTGCCTGTACTATATAATGAGGGGATTAAACTACCATCCTCTGTAGGTCTCCTAGCGCAACCAGCGAAATAGTGGAGACTGAGTATCTGGCTGTATACATAGACTGCAACTAGTTGAATAGTATAATAATTGGTTTTTGTTGTTGTTTTAAACGTCACACCTGCACAGTTGTATGTCATATGGTGACTTACCAGGTTCAGACGGTGGAAGAAGACACTAGCTGGATCTCTGGGCAATTTCAGGCAGGCTTAGGTAGAACCACTGACATTTCATATGCAAGCTGGAAGGCTTCTTTGTGTTTGCCAGTTTTTAAACATGAAGTGTTTGATATAATGAATGGTAAAGAAATTAAACCAACTTTCTCATATTTCATGCAATAAAAATATAATTGCATTACTTTTAGTAATCATTATTCATAAATATTAATGGTGAGTACTAAACGGTGATAGCGAGCCTGACGTGATTATTAACATGACTATACTTATATTTGCACCGGGCGTAGCGTTACTGGCATAGGTTACAGGATTCTGTCCTTTGCCATTTTTTACTATTTATAAGTATATCAATAAATTAATAATTCAGTGTAATTCCTAGAAATACGTTTTGCATATTTGTACAATATGCTAATATCAATAGTTTACAAATGTACCATGTATATGCCATTCTAAGCAAAAGATTGTTTTAGACTTTTTAGCACCTTCAGTAATATAATGTTGTTTTTCTCAGTTAAAAAAAATTTCTTTCAGCTCTGCTAGGAAGTGTAATTACTATATGAATTCTAGTTTATATAGCCGTTCATTTTACGAAGGATTTTTCAGTAGGCAATCAGTATCAAACTTCACCGGAAAGATATTGAATTGGGCAAAGTGCAAGAAATGATATCCTCTGAACCTCAGTGGCATCCAGTATGGCGTGTCTGGGGCAATTAGGGACTTAATTTGCTTGGATACACTATCTAATATAATATTTGTTAGGTCTGATTTTGGCCAATTTGGAATACACAACAAACATTCATCATGTCTGTCGAAATAGGAGCTACTTATAAATCCCAGTGGAATCATTTGCTTTCCTTTAAGAAATTACTGAAATGGTTTTTATCAGTTATAGATTAGTTGCAAAGCCAATAACTCAACATAATTTGTGTTGATTAATAATCAATCCAATGCGGTAATCGCAAATAAACAAATAAACTCAAGTATGACCAGTTTTATGATGTTTGATATTATGCCATCACAATCAGTTTTCTGTAAAAACTGAGAATCCGAGGATTTTATACCTTAATTGAAACAAATATAACTTTTGCGAAAAAAAAGAAACAAATTGATAAATATTTCAGTTATGTTGAAATGTATTAACAAATTAAACAATCATATTGCCTTTTTTGCAGTTAAAACATTTGATACAGTGATTTTGTTTACGTATTAAGAGATAAAAATTGTGGGGAATTTAGTTATGAAATAGTTGAATAGAAACAGATGTTTTAACCTTTTTTCCAAAAGCATTACAAGTGAAGTCATTCTCACCCATGTATCTTTCATATATGCTTGTGGGTAACTACTTCAGCTTTAACATTATTAATGTATTGGCAGTCACCTATAGAGCTAGCAGAGAAGCGTTACTTAGAATATACATGCGCAAGTCTTTTTTATCAAAACTGCTGGGTTATATTATTATCATTATTGTATTCAAGACAGTAAGAATAGTTCTTGATACATCCAAAATGTTGAATTTTTATGTTGTTAGCATGTTATAAATGATTTCATATTGTATGAAGACGTCCGCGGTGCAATGTTTTCACAATTTTTCAGTCAACCATGTAAACAGCATGTCTGAGACCAATAAATGTGTTAAAATACTCTTTGATGTTACCACAGTGCACAATATTTACATTTTCCTAGAGAAGAGACAAAGGGAACATCAATCAGCTGTGATAGATCAAATGTCTTGAAGACAGAGACTGCTGGCTATTTTGCCTTTCCAAACATTTCCAACGACTTACAGACCATGCTATGACATATGATTCATTTGTCATTCTGCAAGACAAATTGTTGGTCGTTTGTCTTTTTGTTTTTCAGATATCAAGCATGTTGATAAACTCAAATCTATAATCTCTTCGTTTCGTGAATGTACCACCATTTTAACATTATTAGTAAGTACAAAATCTATAGACAATACGCCGACGTCAAATGCTGTCCCGGGTTATAAATAATGATCTTATAACTTTTTATATACACTTTTCAACGACATAAAGTATGCCCATGATTTTCATGGTTTAATTGAAATTCTGATCTTACATACATTTCTGTAAACAATTCTGTTAAGGTATTAAAGAAGGCAAACAAGTAATAGAAAACAGACATTAGATTTCATAATGTTGAAATGTTATAGGTATCTTGTTTGTTATTTGTTCAGTTAGGTTCATGCAAATGTATATTTACTGTTTAGTACTGACTTTGCAATCGTGGTCAAATAGTCCAACAAATCTAAATATTATTCCTATACATATTCTACATAAAACGGGCTATGCTCATAGAACTGTCACATATAGCTAAACCCAGTTCAAATAAAAATCCTTACCTCATTTTAAGGGCTTATCCTAAACCTGACCCAAAAATGTAATATGGTGAAATGTAGGGGGTCATACTTATTCTAAGAGAGATTTTGCCTCTCACGTATTCTTTATTTTATTTACTTATTGTTTTTGCAAAATTCACATCAATATTTTTAATAAAACAGATCTATTGTCTGAAACCCTGATTATATAAATCAGTGAGATTATTTATTAATGTCTCTGTTGATACGGAATTGCCATTTCTCTGCCTTGATGCTATTGAGATAAGCCAGAAATGACAACAGTGGCTATTTAGTTTATCCATTATATATGCCGGGTTTTTTTTCTTTCTGCAATTACAACTGATGGGGAAAGAATTGTGTTTCATATTACGTGGACAATCAATCATTCAGATTTATTTGAGCATTTCTCTGATTGATGGACATTGGCCTGTAAGAGTAGTCAGATTTATGTATTGAACTTGCAGATTACAAGCTGCGGATTTTTGTTATTTTGTTTACCCTTCGAACCTTCCAAGGTAGAATGCATAAGATCAGAATCTGAATGCAATTCATCAAATAAAACTGGAAACTGGAAAAGATTCTCCGCGTGTGCTTTTAACTGCAAAAAAGTGCATGAACGAAATGGTTTTAATTTTTAGAAATAGTGTCTGGTTTATACCATTTAACATTTAAATGGTTTAGCAAAAATACAATTCCCCAAATGTATATTATAATGATCTGGATATACATCTGAATGATAAAACGACGGTGCAATATACATGCTAAAAATTATAAAAAAAATTATAAAACGACTCATTCAGTTATGTCATGTTGAATGTGCAATCGATACACACTGTGATACAATAAACGAGTTAGTCATATTAATCATAAATACGCAGGTGATCATTTTGAATTAAATGTTTTAAGTTTAATAAAAATGAATGTTGTAGAAAATTTGAAAACAGCTAATTCAACATGATAGTGGTTCAGGAAAACAGTTTTTGATCTGAGAAAAAAACTGTTTTAAGCTGAAAAATGTAAAATGCACAGTTTCATTTTAGTGCGTTTATCTGAATCTTAACATCTTACCTTGCTGTGTATGCAATAAGTCTCTTTAATTAACCCTTAGCCTGCTGCAGGCGAATTTAACAGCCTTTGCAAACAGCTTGGAACCAGATCAGACGCCGATTAAATCTGCGTCTGATCAGGTTCCAAGCTGTTTACTACTCTGACAATATTTCTTCCAATTTTGGAGCAAATTGAATGAACTTTACAATTTTAGTAGATGACATTTCCAGCAGACGACAATTTATCTAGCATGCTAAGGGTTAATACACACACCAAAACCACGGGTTTGCGCATCAGATAACAAGATCACAACATACATGAATAAACAATGTTGCTTAAACCCAAATGTTACGCGACTAAACCAAGCTTTAATTCGTATATGATAGTAATATTAAAAACCTTTATTTAGTGAAGGTGACACACAAAGTGAACATAACAAAGGAAAGCATGGAAACGAATTTCTGGTATGACCTTCTTTTTTACAATAGAAAAAAAGACGTATGAATGCTGATCATTTGCCCGGTCATATACTTTCTTCAATATAATATATCTCATTCGTTTGACAGACACTCATTAACATGAAAATTCTACTTAACAAAAGCACTACTTGACATAAGACAACATAAAGAAAAGTGTTATGGTTTTTGGCCGTCATGATGGAGAAAAAGTTTCAAAAGTTTCAAGAAATGGGACATAAACAAAACTCAGTCAAGAAATACCTTCTTTTCAGGTAAAATGAACAGTAATTATGACGGAATGCAAGAGAGAGTTATGTTTCTTGACCTACTTATTAATCTCATGACAAGAATTGTGCAAAGTTTCAGCTTTTATAGTATACAAGAAGTTTAAATTTTCTGAGCGATTAAGGGATCATAATAAGACAGACTGATGGTTGTTGGCTTACGTACTCGCGTTATGATGATAAACAAGTGTACAAGGTTTCAAAGCTATGCCACTCAAATTAATCGAGTAAGGTTGACCTAAACAAAATATTTAACAAAGAAATTCTAACAAAAAAAAATATGATATTTTTTAAAAAATGTACGCGAGAGTTAAGTTTCTCGGCCTACATACTTAACTTGTGGTGATCAGCAACTTTCCATAGTTGCTGTTAAAGTATTTAATTAAAGTAGAACTAAATACATTTTTGACAAAGAACTTGCAATTTTCAAAGTACAAGAAAGGCCATAATTTTGATAAAATTCATGTTAGAGTTATGGTTTTGGGTCTATTTATTCATTTAATGATGATAAGTAAGTTTTAAAGCAATAGCTCTTACAGGTTTCAGAAAAGTCTTAACAAAAGCAAATGCCGACGCCAAAAATTAAGAGACGGCAATACTCTTAGATGATTTTCAAAATTTGAGTTTTCAAGAATGTTTAAAGCAAACTGTATCCCTCTCATAGACGTCGAGAATGGTGTCAATGACAAACTGTATGCATGAAATATTTCGAAAGATACGGTATATATTAATGAATACACAATAAGCAAACCCTGTGCTGGGAAAACCAGATATGTCTTGTAAATTCCATGCAGTATCAAAAGGCAGAGCGCTGTTTCCGCAAATAGAAGGAAATGTACCTGACGGTCTATTGTGTGCGAGACATTTCATCAATCATGACTCACTGATATTCCCTTTCTTCTTGCACATTGTATAGCAAGGTCAGTAGGAGACAAGGTAATTTCGAGATATATGTACATTCCATTTACGTTCTTTGCATTGTAATGATTGTTGGCCGAACACACTGCATCATATAAAAATGGGTACACAATTTTAAAATTCCATTTGTCGAACTTACATTGGTATTTGCTAACGTTGTGAATATCATTTCACAATCTTTACAGATTCGACAACATGTAATTCTTCTGACGTCATGTTGGCGGGGCGAAAACAGGAACATACTATAGGAAAACTTAGGACAGGGGTCAGAGGAACATTCTCATGCCCGCCAACACAACAGAAAAAAAATCGACAGGCATGTCATCTTGTAGCTTTATACACAAAACACCTTGAATAATGACTGCACTATTCATATATACTCTAGTGTCTCTCCTTGGGAATGTCACTAGTATAGAGACAATAAAATTCTATCTTTTAACTTGTGACATGCACTTTCCAACGACACGAATAACTCCGAAATGTAACTTTGGAACCGGTAAACTGCATTAAACGAGTCTAATGGGGGTTTGTACTCTGCTTCCTTTGATTTGCAGAGAAGGCACAAGATTTGACGAGGTATCCGTCCATACCATCAGAAGCTACAGTCGTATCCAACATTTATAATTGTAATCATTTAATATGGTATATATGCGATGAATCATTTATCTTCATTTTAGTCTGTAAATGAAATTATATACTACGATTCCTCAAACATAAATCAAGAGGTTTCGAACATAAAGACTTAAGCTTATTTCAGTTGTATTTGTTTTCCTTTTATTTCATCTCGACCCGTCAACAACACGGACAAAATAGCTGTTAGTATATCATATACACGAAAGTTTTTCTTATGTACATACATCTGTGACAGAAGCTTTTTTCTCATTAATGGCAGCAAGCAAAAAAAAAAGATATGTGTAACATTCAACGCACACGGTGCTTCCAAACAAACAGCAATGACAACCACCTTAGACAGAAGCTGGTGCCAATGACAGATGATTGTGAATACGTCAATAATATATAGTTGTAAATATACAGTCAGTTCTGTAGATAAATGGAAACCCCAGATACAACTTAGAAACATGATATTTTATCAGAAAGGAGATTATTGTCTCTGAATCGACGAACATGTTTAGCAACTGACAAAATAGCGTACGGCCTTTTGTATTCAAGACATTTGATCAATCACAATTGATTGATATTCTCCTTTGTTCCTTATCTAGGAAATGTAAATATTCTGTACCGTGATAGAGTCGATGGAACACGAGACAATTTCAAACAATCATATTTCATTCATAGTGTTTACTTTGCGAGCTTAAAATCCATTTTAATACATTACTTTTCAAGCATTATTTTTACTTTAATACATCACACGTTCTTATGCCTTACCGTCTATAGTAACTTTTTCCTGGTGGCTTTCACCATCCTTTCATAGTACACCATTTATAATGAAGTGTCTTTCAAAGACCACCAGTACTTGTACATGTTGGGTTCTTGTCAGCATGAAATGTATCACGTTTATAAGATTCTTTCACTGGTTGTAGGTGCAGATGGGAATATCCTGCCTCGAGGGTAACTGTTTGGAAGTGTCTAGGGGTACGGATCCGTACCTCCAGAATCTGATTCTAGAGGTACGGATCCGTACCTCTAGACAAGCCTGTTAGGGGTTTTCTAGGGGTACGGACCTCCGTTTTTCTAGAGATTAAAGGTCATTTACATTTCAAATTTTGTTGAAAATGAAATAACAAATAACATTTCATCAGAATTCACCTTAAACCTGGATCTAAATGGTTTACAGATAACAACATTCATCCGATTTGTTACATTTTCTTTCGGAACGTAAATAACCGAGGAACACCAAATAAATCACGAAGTTTCGAACTGGCAGAAAAAAAAAGATATAAAGATTAAACAAAATAATTCTAAGTATGTTGGGGGAAAACTATTTTTAATTGATAATTAGCCCTTATGTATTTACGCGTTTTTCACACATTTGGTTGCCGTTACGAGATACATGGGACGTTTTCACAAACAGTTTCTTTTACTTAATGTTGCTTAATTGATTATTAAAGTTCCGTGCCGATTATCATTATACACCAATGTACATTGTTAAATAACAAAAAAGATTGGTGCATATTATTATGCCTAATTTATTTATTTATTTGCTGAATTTCAAATAGAATTCATTTAAGGGATAGATTCATTCATTAATCTAGCTGTTATCAACAGTTTATTTGATAACAAACTATATATAATTCCTATCGGCACAGAACAGTGTATTCATTTGGAGTTCCTCGAATATTTAGGTTTTGAAAGAGAAGGTAAACAATCGGACGAAAGCTGGTATCTGTAAACCAATTAGATCCAAGTTTTAAGTGAAGACTGGTTAAGACTTTGTTGTTATTTCATTTTCAACAAAATTTAAGATATAAATAACCCTAAATCTCTAGAAAAAAGAGGTCCGTACCCCTAGAAAACCCCTAACAGGCTTGTCTAGAGGTACGGATCCGTACCTCTAGAATCAGATTCTAGAGGTACGGATCCGTACCCCTAGACACTTCCTAACTGTTTAGGGGGTAACGAGGCTCCCTGCCGAGTTACCGCCTAAACAGTTACCCGAGAGCCGGATATTTCCATCTGCACATATAACCAGTGACAGAATCTTTTTCTTGCATATCGATTTCAAGAAATAATAATAATAATAAAATCAATCGGACGGCTTTCTTTTTAGAACTATTTCTTATAGCAGTGTATTTAAACAAAGCGCGGGAAACCAACGTCCGTAAACAGGAAGGACGTCATGACGTTTCAAAACAAATAATAATGTTTAGTTCCGGTATTGTTTTATCAGTTGCAGCGTAACGTTATGAATGTTTGATAAAATAACGTGATTTGAATAGAGAAATATACTATCAGGAACTAATAGGAACTGTCAGGGTATTGAATTTTTATTCCGTTTTTTAAATAAAATATAAATTACTACATAAATCTTCTACATATATGTAGTTCGTAATACGTCATTTACAGCACGAGAGTCATCTTACACCCCGGGGTGTAAGATGGAGTTTTCCAGCACCGGTAAAAATACCGGAAATCCCCGTCTGGTATGCAAGAAATTTTAATCTTAGTTGCCCCTGTTCATGTCCGTGACATAAGCAATTAAGCTACCTGACTGTTATTAGTCAAGTTTTACCTAAGAAGGTTCTGAGAGCAACGTACAGGGGGAGGGGTAAATGTCATACCGACACAGTTATAGGTCATATGGCGTTTTCCGGCTTTTGACGGTGGAGGAAGACGACAGGTTCATTTCGGACAATTTCAAAATAGAGCGGACAACTAAGACCATTGAATTTCCGTAAGCCAAATAGATGCCTTCTTCGTGTTTAAAAGTAAGACGCTCAAAGATTTTTCGAGCTACAGCGATGAAAGGCAAGTGACCGGTATACCAACAGATCTATTATTTTGCACTTTCATCTCCCTCGTCCATCTCGTCCCCCTCCACCCCCCTCGCCCTTTCAGTTTTAACATGAAATATAGGATTAAACACTAAACTTAATATTAAAGAATTACATTCAACTTTCATATTCTTGTTAATGATCAACATTCATAAAAATAAAACCTCAATACAATGTTTCTTCCCTGAACATACAAGCTGGTAAGATTTTCATTGATAGCATTTTTGCTTGTTATTTAAAAGACATAAACTAACTGTATACAAAAAAAATGACATTGCGAGTCACAACATGCTGGGAACAGATAACTCATTTTGTTAAGGCGTAAAAAATTGTTTGTTTCCGGTGTCCCGACCTACCCTTAATTTTTGGCCCGACCCTAAATGTTTTTATGGCCTTGGAGAATATGTTTTTCAACTTTTTAACAAAAAGTTGCAAAAAAGCACTTTTTATGCCCTAAACATGGTCAGTGGTGTTAGAAATCAACTTACTGATGCTCTAAAGGCATAACCCCCTTATCTGTATTCATTTTTGACACAAAAATAATTTCCGAAAAGTCTCCCTTAAATTAAAAAAAAAAAATTTAAAAAAAATTCCGACCTACCTACCCAATTTTTGTTAGCATTTTTTGTTAGCATGTTACCGGAAACAAAGAATTGTTTAGGCCTAAAGCACACCATTTAATCTGGCTGTTCTTTATTTCATATAAATCCTATTTACTTATGTTATTTCAACATTTTCTAGAATATCAGATTTTCAAAGACTTACATTCCCATAAAAAAACTATATTGCTACCATAGAAAAACGGTGCAAATTTTACATAAGAACGTTACTTTCCATTTAAAACAACCGTCTAAATGAACTCCCTTTCGCTTTTTTCAATGTCTTTTGTAGAGACATTTAATCGTACACCTCCATTTTTCTGGCATGCTATAAGGCCACAAATAAATACTAAAAATCAGTAATAGGGCACGGGGAAGAAAAGAGAGATGAGAACTATTTTCATTTGGATTACTTTTGTAATTTGATAGTGATCTGTCTTTACAATAAATACACACTGAAAGATTGAATTAATGGAAAGTTGATTCAAAAACATAACAGTTGAATATGTCTGAAACAAAACATGCTTACACACGTATTTTCATGTATGAGAGGATTTTTGCTTGTTTGTTTATTATTCTGGCAATCGTAAATAAAAGGTTTATTGTTGTACTTGTCATATAAAACAAAAAATATATATTGGCAAGTTTTATTGACACTGTACGTAATTAAATCACGAAGTGAAAAGTAAATAATAAAATGTTTAGCATTATATTTAGTTCTACTTGAAAGCGTAATTGATGTATGAATCATTCATATCTATGAAGAGTTTATGAGATTTGGAAAATACCATTTGCCTCCTCTGCTCTAAAAGTCTGTAAAAAAGTGTTTTTGAACAATAATAATCAAAATACATTTTTCAAGAGTCTTAACTCGGTCTTTAAAAGATAGAGCAAAGTACGGAATATTGTTATCCTGTTAATGTCTTCCAAATTGGCGTGTCTGATGCAATTAGGGAATTGAGCTGCTTGGATAAACTATCTAATGTCTAATTTGGGCAATTTGGAACACATGCAAAACCTTCCAATATATCAGTCGAAATAAGAACTCTACAAATCCTAACGGAATCTTTTACTTTCCTTTATATCCTTATCAATTATTGATGAGTGGCATAACCTATTTCTTATCCTAAATTGTGTTTGATTTTATTATCCAATGAAGTAATAGTAAATGAATAAATATGATATTTGAAATTTGTTTTAAGGAAATATGGATGTGGCTAGTTTCTGTTCGTTAACTTATAGATGTTTTGTTCCATGCTGTCACATCCAGTTTTCTGCCAAAACCCATTCCTAGGATTCCGGCTATACCTAAACTGAAATATATATAAACTTTGCAGATGAAAGAAATCTACTTAAATATATTTGAGTCATGATCAAAGGTGGTAACCAGTTGTATTTGTTCTATGCTTTTTCAAATAAGATATTTCGTAAAAAGCTTTTATCCTCGTCTATATATCAAATTTCATCAAGACATTAAACATGCGGAATGATAAAGAAAATCCCCATGCTCTCTTGTACTTTGAAAATTATCAAAATATTTTTGGATTTTTCCAGACACTTTACATATTTATCCATTCTTTTTCAGTGTATCTTTCATGTCTAAACATAGTTAGTTGCTTGTTGATAACTACTTAAATAACACACGTATGATTATTTTAAATATTTTACATGTATTACCATTATGGTATAATAGACGGTGTGATTAATTTTTAATCTTGTTTTGTTGCAAGTTGTTGACGGTTTCATCCTGCGTTACTATATTAAACTTTCATCCATTCATTCTTGTACATGGTGCTGTTAGCTCGGCATGCTGCCGTGTTTTCACAATTATTCAGACATATGTAAACAACATGACAGAGATTAATAGTTATGCTAAAATACCCTTGTCCAGTTCTGATCTTAACACAATATTTACATTTTCCTAGCAAAGAAACAAAGGAATATCAGTCGGCCCTAATTGATAAAAAGGCTTAAACACAAAGGTGTTCACAGTTTGTAGATCATGTTAAAATACATTATGATATATGACATATTATTGCACGTTTGCGTTTTTGTTTTAGATATCGAATATGTTGATGAACTAAAAACGATACCCTCTTCGTTTTTTCTTTGATTAAAACAAATTACCACGTTTCCAAATTATATAAAAGTTTTATAAAAGTTATTATTTAGGAGTTAATAACGCTACAATCTCCATTGATTTCTGATTTTACTCCAGAGAGTTTTCAATGTTTATACATATCTTCTGCTCGCAAATAGTAAAACATCATTTCCATTATGACTTAACGTAATAAATATCAAGAGACGCTCTTAAATGTGCAGGGAAATGTAGGAAATACATGCATACAAATACAGATACAAATCACCAAACACAATGCATGGAAGAAACTTAAACTGTCCTCTTAAACTACAATACAAACCTTACCCTGTCCTTTACAGCCCCAGATTTAACAAGGTTTGTTTCCATTCAAATAAATAGTTACTTTTATTTCATAATGCTATGCTACTGATATGACACTGGTTGGTTCCATACCTACAAGCATTGACATTAATCGTATAATTTAGTGAAGAACAGCTCATCAAATCATTGTGACCATGTGTATCTATTGAATACAAAACACAAGTTTCTGTTCCCATCATGAATGAATGTCGGTAGATACTAGTATCATGAGTATGAATAATTGTCTCATAATGCTATCATGTCCGACATATCTAGAGAGATGGCCTGGCAGCCTACAGTTGTCCGCCAGTGGAAAAGTGTGATTAATTTTTGGGCTCGGCTGTGTAATACTGGTAATGTTCGTTTGAATAAGAGGGTCGCACTGTGGGCAGCATCAAGGGCTACCAACTCTCGTAAAACTTGGTACACCGTAGTAAAGGCTAAACTGATTGAATGTCATTTGCATATGTACTGTGATATTAGGAATCCTGCTCCTAAGCAATATATTACTGAGACCGTCTGTAAATCACTCATGGACAAGTTTGTAAATGATTGGAAGGAAAGTTTAAACAGTCAAGTTGGTAAATCGAGAAAAGGTAGAAATAAGCTTAGAACATATTGTACTTTCAAAAGAGAATTTAGTGTAGAAAAATATTGTCAAATGATATTACCACCTTCACACAGGTCGGCATACTGTAAATTTAGGTGTGGGGTAGCACCAATCAGACTGGAAACTGGTCGGTATGAGAATTTAGCCATTGAAGAAAGAAAATGCCCATTTTGTGATACCGTTGAGACAGAGTCACATGTACTGTTTAACTGCTACTTGTATGATGACTTACGAAAAAGTCTTTTTGAAAAAGCTTTGTCTGTAAATCCTTTGTTTGAAAATATGCCAGAATCCGAAAAGCTAGCATTTATTTTTACAAATAAGGAGACAATTAGATCATGTGCCAGAACCTGTTTTCTTATTCTTAATAGAAGAAAGTCTTATCTTTGTAAATAATGTCATTATAATTCTTAACCTAGTCATATTCGTTTAGCTCATCTAAGTAACAGTCGCTAATCAGTTCATCTTAGATCTGATCTGGGTGATATATGATTTTTTAAAAAGTTTTTTATATAAGCGCATTAGTGCCTGTATTTCTTCTCAAAATTGTAATCTTGAACTTCGTCTTAGTTGTGTTTTAATGAAAGATTAGCAGCTACTACTTAGTTTTACCATGTACTGTAGATTATATAATCAATTTTATTATGTACCTTTCAAAGTGCATCATTTTGTATTGTAAGAGGCAAAATGGCCCCTTCTTGCTGTGGTGCATTTGGAATGCACGACTCTGAAACAATTTCATGAATTTATTAGCTCGTCTTTTCGAAGGATATGTAGAGCTATTGCATTCGCATATGCGGATAAAGTCAAGTGTCTGTGTTACTGGCTATTGACTTAGAATCTAAATAGGTGTTGATTATCAAAATGTACGCCAGGAGTGACACTCACCATAACTATATTTGAATTTGACAGAATTATGCCCCTTTAATTGTAATGTAGTGGTTTTGGATAAAGTTTCTGACAAGTTACATACTATTGTCACTATTACAGATTTTGACTTGAAGCTTAAAGTAGTAATTATTATAGTAATCTACACCAGGAGAAACAACCTCCATAACTCTTATTTGAATTTTGGTAGAATTATGCCTGTTTTTTAACTCTTAATTAAGAGTCAGGCACTGAGAAAGGTCAAGCGTGCTGTATTACGGACAGCTCTTGGTTGCATTTATGGTTTCTGAGTGGTGGGTCCCAGGTGCATTGGAGCAAGTGGTGTCACAGCTGATACAGTCTCTTATAGTCCTACTTATAGAGCGGCTATGTACTTAGTTTTATTTATGTATAATTGAATTGTAAACTTGCATGTTTGCATAAAGATGAGACTAAAATAAAAAATAAAACAATACATGCATGCACAACACAACACAACCACAACCACAACATAGTATACACATACACACAACTTCAGTACACACACGCACACACACACACACACACACACAAACATGCACCACTTGAAATGAACACAACACAATATGCAACACAATACACTTGCAATAGTTTTACTGTGATTTTAATAGTGTAATGTACTATTTTTTTAAAAAAAAAGTCTCTTGTAATTCTATATAGAATGGCCATTTACTTGTATGATATGTGATTTTTTATTGTTTGTATATGTGTATAAAATGTAAATGGATGAGACTCTAATAAAATAAAATATATATCTACATAACTGGAAAGAACACAATAAGTATCTTTTGACCCTAAGTATCAGTGTTTTAACACATGCACTATGTTAAATTGCACACTTCTGACCAGAGAATACAACGATGCCAAATACTGTGCTAAGCAAACGAAACGTGTCATCTTGTAACGCGTTTCATAGATTTACCAGCGACGCAAAGAATATTGAAAACATTTCCATGTCTTTTATACATTTTTTTTAAATTGTTCTTACGTACGTTGCTCATGCAAATGCTTAAATTTAATTTACAGGAATAAAGCAAACAATTAATGATAAAAACAGACTTCAGAATTTCATAACGTTGAAATGATATGGGTGTCTTTAACGTCTGACGTTTTCCATCGGACGAAGAATTTATAATGATTTTGCAAGCTAAATAAAGGAAACAAATCTAATACTGTTTGTTGGATAATTCATATCCAATGTTCTGTGATCAAAATGATAAAGGGCACACGTTAGACTGCCTAGATTTACAGGGGCCTTAATGTGGTGACAAGATTAACGATTTCACAAGTAGATGCATAACTGCGCAAAGTTAAATTGATCAATGAGGTCTGTTTAGTATCTGATTGAGGGGAAGGGAGTGCAATAGTATGCATTGCTGCGAGTGCCTTTGATTCTCAACTCTCTGATGGTTGATATTGATGTACATATTAATTGTATGATATTGCATTTATATGCAGACGACATGTAATTTTTTTTTTTATTATCTATTAATGAATATTTCAACATATGGCGGAAATAATATAGCAGTTCTAACGGCAATCATGCATTTGCCTCAACTTATTTCATTAATGAAATAGTAAACCAAAATATATTTCCTGTGGGACGAACAGTAATGCGATTTCCTACATTTTATATGCTGATGATTTTCATTTTGAAATTAAATGAGAATGTGCACATCCACCGATTTTTCCTGTCAACATTTCTCTATGACATGCTGTCCTGAAGTACCTACACAAAACTAACTGGTTCGGGATTTACACGAATTAGTACATGCTGACCTAAAAGGAATATTGCTCCCGTTTTCATTGGCAGACACGAATTTTCTTGAAAATGTCGGAATTGCGTTCTTACTATACAAGGAACTAATTATCCTTTAACGGTTTAACGGAGTTTATTGCTAACTAATAGCGCATTAATGATTTGCCCATTTTACAAAATGCAAAAAGGTTTCAATTGATATTTCCTGCTTTGATTTTGCTTTCCGACGGCTTATATTGTATCATCTCTCAGCAGAAGAAAGTATGCAGCAGATAGCCCTTTGATGTATGCACCAGTGAGAAAAAAATAATTTAAAAAGATTGTCGTGTTCTGAACAATTGTTACTTAAAAGCAAAGAAAATCTCCTATATAAATGACCCCCCTCCACCCCCAAATACCAGACTTTTTAATCCCCAATATACAAGATCCTGTCTGGTCCAGTCTGATAACGGTCCATAAAACCCCTGTAGACTTGACATGTAGCCTAACCCAGCGGGCACAACAACGTTGAAACAACGTTGAAACAACGTCAGACTTCATCGTTGAAACAACGTTGAAATATAGTTGGATTTGAAAGGTGAAATGACGTTGAAATTTCAACGTTGAAAGCACGTCAGGATTTCAACCATATTTCAACGTTGAAATATGGTTGAAGTCCTGGCGGTTGGTGGTTGAAATATGGTTGAAATCCCGACGGTTTTTCAAATTTGAAATATGACGTATCTTAAAAGACATTTTTGTGATGCATTATAATGATGTCTTTATGACAAGAAAAAATAAGGCATTAATGTCTGTTTTAAATGTGAATTCCAACCATAATCCAACGAATATAAAAGAACTGGTATTTTAGGCATTGTTTTTTTTTTATTTATCTAGCACTTGTAATCAGCATGTATATTTTCTGATCTTTATTACATAGATCTGTGATCGTCTTTTATCTAAATAACATAGTAAGTCCATTAATAGCTTAGTTCTCAAAATCTTCATCACGGCAAAACAACTGGACCTGGTATCACCTGAAATGTATTAAAGGATTTGAGTGTTTTACAATTATCATTTAAAATTTTCATGTAAATCAAATAAAAATGCAAAAACAGTGATGATGAATAACGTGCTGATAAAACAATTAATGGATGCATTTAAAATATTATCAACATTTTCTGATTAAGCTATATCCCCTCCAAGTTTTTAAGTATGAGTCGATTTTAAAGAAAAATGCAGATTTAAAAAAAAACTAATGATATTAAAGTACATACACGTCAGTTTATTTAAATATAATATTATTGATGAATATAATTACTAAGTTATAATAATGTTTTAAGTATTGTACTCACTTCCTCTGCGTCATTCTTTTGTACATGATGTATAAACAGCTAGTTAAACCTCTATCAGACTTACTGAATTAATGTGTAAACTAATACCAGGATACAGGCGTGACTAATAGATAACATGTGTAGAGAGAGATGGACCTTTGGTTACCATGGTTACAAACGTGTTATAAATTTTCCCAACAAATCCCAGTATAATCATCCCGAATATTTTAAAATGTATGAATATTATTATTAAAAGTAATTAAACCATTTCGAAAAGAGCTAGACAGCACCCAAATTACAATAACAATGAGGAACATTTTTCGGGAAGTGCAAAAATATCATCTACAAGTTTTAGTCTATTTTCATGAATTTTGGAACGCTAATAAATACATTGTATTTTGAAAATACAATCAAAAAAAATTTTACCTGTCAGTTCTACAATGAATTAAGGAAATTATCAAACTTTTGAACCAGCATATCTATCTAATTTCATATTTTTTCCCCAACAGTTTAAATACATGTTCATTTTTCCGTGGAAACTTAAGGTAGATTTCTTATACTACATAGGTATTTGTAGATGCCATTTGAATTATGTTTTGTTTCAAACTAAAAAAATCAGAAAGACAATGCATATATATGTATATATAGTTTATATCTCTGACATTGGTCAGATATCAACCTTATTTCAACGTTGAAACAACGTTGATTTTCGACACCATCTCTTCGTTGAGAGTTCGACGTTGAATCAACGTTGGATCAACGTTGTTTTATGACCTGACCATATTTCAACCATATTTCAACGTTGAAATGACGTCGTGTGCCCGCTGGGTAATTATTGTCAGAGATTCATAAATTTTATTGCCTACAGATAAATTGGTTATTTCCTGTGTTTTGCATTTTATTGATTAAAATGCTGTTTTTTTTTTTTTTTGTTTTTTTTTTTTGTTCTAAAAAGAATGTACACAAAATTATTTTAACTGATGTTGAGTAATGTCCCGACCAATTAAATAATAACTCTTATAGCGAAGTAATTCTTCTCACTCCTTAACAATTAAATAATTACTTAAAATTTGATAAAACAAATTAAAAGTTTGTTTATTCAATGATTATGATCTTTTTATCAAAAGTAACAAAATAAAACCAGGGAAAGAAATGATAATTGCTGGATTTTATTAGAAATTAAAGAAGCGTTCAGTTGCATTTTTAATAGATAAAATGGAATATGGACAGAAGGATTCTACATATTAAAAATGCATAATTCCCCTTGTGTTGTCTATATATAACGATTCTTTTATGTATAATAAAATCCAGCAATAAAGAGATATCATTGTTCAAAATACACATAATTTATAATTTCTAAAAGCTATGTGCCTGAATGCATTTTTTGTATTTTTGATTAAAAAAAACAAAAAAAAAAAAAAAAAAAAAACAACGCAATGATGAAATTTAATTGTTAAAAAACTTTGATTATTGAAAATATGAAAAAAACACTGTTGTATCTTATCACTTTGTTTATTAAGCCCTAATTCAATCAAGCTTTCTAAACTCGTTATAAAGGTGAGAACTGATTTGCTATGAAGGTGAGAAATATCACCTGTAATTTATGTACTGCACAGTAGCTATACAGTAGCTTATTATGATAAACAGAAACAAGTCTATCAATGGTCCAGTCTTGTGTATTGGCCCTTACCACCAATACGCAGACCTTATCATTCCCATAGGCCACATACCTGGCATACTAGAATCAGTGTCTTTAAAGGCCTAGATTTTGGCAGTGGGCCAAGGGATTTCTGTCTTCATCAGCACAGTTGGGGGCTAATGACCATCACAGTATGGTTCCAATAAACAAGGGTCATTGTTTATTGGAGAGTCAGTGTACCTTTCAAGTGTATCAATTAGTGAGAAGGGGAAACAATGTAATTTATTTTAAATTAATGAATAATTAATAATATTAAATTTTTACAAGGATTTTTTTTTTGGTGCGGGGGGAGGGGCATTTCTATGTTAAGAAAAATATTGTTGATCAAACACAATAATAAAATAATCAGAAACTTATTTTCACACTAATAAAATAATGAGAAACTTACTTAAAGAAATATGCAAGTTTTTATTTTTTCAAATTCTGTCTGGAGAATTGTGATATTTCAGAAAAATGTGACTTTCACTCATCTAAAGCTGGAAGAATACTGTAGATAACATTTGTCTAAAATTGAAAACAGTATGTGCATTACAAAGTTACAAAGCAAAGCAGCATACTAAAAATGAAAATTGAGTGTAGGTGGAACATAATAATTTTATATTAATTTGTTTGTCAGCACAAAGAACTCATGAAGTTTTCACAATACTTGTGTTTTATTATCAGTATTATTTTCAAATTTATTACTGTATCTTTTATCATCCTTTATGTAATATAGTAATAATAATTATAATGATTATTATTATTATTATTATTATTATTATTATTATTATTATAACATTAAAGTAATAGTTATTATCATCTATATAATATCAAAATAATAATTATTATTATTATCATTCCACATTCACTAAGAAAAATTAATTTCTTTCAACTCCACTGCACACATCTTCATGGTCTAGTTGGGGCCCCTGCTGCGCTAATTGCCCTCTAATCAGTTACTGTTACATAATCCCTGATAAGCAGCAGATAAGATGGGAGTTGTATATTGGATTTCGGGGGGGGGGGGGGGGGGCACTTATATAGTAGTGAATCTCTAATGACGAGAAAGTTGGTTACTTATTCCTTATTCCTTATTCCTTTTTCGAATAAGGAATAAGTAATTAGTTACTTTTTGTTACTTATTCCTTATTCAAATGCGAATAAGTAACAGACACATTAACACCAGATAAAGTCTCATCTCTACAAAACGTGTTCTGGAACACATCTATATCTATTTCGCCAAAGCAATGATAAAAGTCGAATAAGGAATAAAGTAACGGGATTCATTTTGTTAACTTATTCCTTATTCAAACGCGAATAAGTAACACACAAATTTACAACAAAATAAAGTGTCATCGCGTTTACGTTTTCTTCAGCATGATTTAATTATTAGTGTTTAAGTACTACTAAGCGTGTTCTGAATACATGTCATATGTTTTCTCCGAGAAAATGAAAAAACTCGACATCTGGAATAAGTAACTGGCGTTATTTGGTTATTATTCCTTATTCCAAACGCGAATAAAGTAACAGCAAATGAATACCATATTAAAGTCTCACCTGATCACATTCTTCAACATGAATTTAATTATTCACTATTAGACCTACAAAAACGTGTTAGGAAACACCATGTCATATTGTTTTCTCCGAGAAATGAAATAATCGAATAGATAGTAACTGGCGTTATTTTTGTCACTTATTCCTTATTCTGAAACGCGATTAAGTAACAGGCAAATGAATACCAATATAAAGTTCTCACCTCTTGTCACCATTTCTTCAACATGATTTAATTATCACTATTAGACTACAAACGTGTTTGTGAAACAGATGTCATATTGTTTTCTCCGAGAATAAAAAAAACTCGAATAAGGAAATAAGTAAACTGCGTTATTTTGTTACTTATTCCTTATTCCCTTCCACAGGTAAACAGGCAAATGAATACCATACCCAAATGGTCTCACTCGTTCACCATTTTTTCAACATGATTTAATTACTCACTATTAGACTACAAAATGTGTTCTGGAACATTTCATATTCGTTTTCGCCGGACACTGTATTACGGCGAATAAGGAATAAGTAACTGGATTCATTTTGTTACTTTTCTTATTCAACGCGAATAAGTAACAGACAAAATTAACAACAAAAAAAAGTCTTCATCGCGTTCACTATTTTTTCAACATCATTTAATTACTCACTATAAGCCTACAAAATGTGTTATGAACACATGCCATGTCTTTTTTCGCCTAGATATTTTAATAGCCGAATAAGGAATAAGTAATCCTTAGTTTCATTGTGGTACTACATATTCCTTATTTCCTTATTCAAACGCGGAATAAGTTACAGAGAATAACACCAGATTAAGTCTATCACGTCACATTTTTTTTTAATTATTGATTTAGTAAACACTCTTTTCAACCTACCAAACGTCGATTCGAACACTGACATTTTTCCTTCAATCAGATAAATTGCAGAATTCGAATAATTAGAACTGGAAAAAGTAAAAGATGATGAACTTTGATAAAACTCATCTCGTTCATCATTTTTCAACTAGATTTGATTATTCACTGTAACACCTACTAACGTGTTTTTTCTGAACACATGTCATAATCGCTTTTCGCCGAGAACTGATATATGTCGAATAAGGAATAAGTTAACTGGATTCATTTTGTTACTTATTTCTTATTCATACACCACGAATAAAGTAACAGACAAATTAACAGCAAGAATGTCTAAGCGCGTTCACGATTTCTTCAACATTATTTTTTACTCACTATAAGACCTACAAACGTGTTCTGAAACATGGCCAGATGTCTTTTTTTCGCCTGAAAATATTACATGTCGATAATATTAGGTAAAACTAGTTTCATTTTGTTACTATTCCTTATTTCTTATTCAATCGCGGAAAAAAGTAACAGAGAAATAAACACCAGATTTAAGGTCAT
The DNA here is from genome assembly GCF_021730395.1 of Mercenaria mercenaria. NCBI lineage: Eukaryota > Metazoa > Mollusca > Bivalvia > Venerida > Veneridae > Mercenaria > Mercenaria mercenaria. The sequence goes on along the minus strand of NC_069367.1, from coordinate 51,893,068 downwards.
ATCACGTTCTCATTTTTTTCAGTAAATTTGTAACAACGTTTCAACCTACAAAATCGTGTCCGCCACAACTGACATTTTCATTTCATCTGAAAATGCAGAAGTCGAATAATTAGACTGGAAAAGTAAAAGATGATGAACTTAGATAACAACGTTATCGGTCATTTCATTTCTTCAACTTGATTTTATACTCTCCATATCTCACGTGTTCTGAACACATGACTTATCGTTTTCGCCCGGAACTGACTACGTCGAATATGGTATCAGTAACTGGATTCATTTGGTTACTTATCCGTATTCAATCGCTTATATGTAAATGACAATTTAACAACAAAAAATGTCATCGCGTTCACTCTTTCTTCAACATCTTTTAATTTACTCAAATATAAGACTAGACCCCCCCCTTACAAAACGTGTCTGAAACACATGCCATGTCTTTTTTGTTTCGCCTAGAAATATTACATGTCGAAAAAGGAATAGTAACTAGTTTCAGTTTGTGACTTATTCATTATTTCTTATTCAAACGCGAATAAGTAACAGAGAAATAACACCAGTTTAAGTCTCTTCACGTTCACCATTTTTGTCAATATGATTTTTTTAGTAACACACTTTTCAAACATACAAAAGTGTTCGTAACACATGACATTTTTCTTGTATCTGAAAATTGCCGATGTTCGAATATTTAGAACTGGAAAAGTAAATGATGTATGAACTTAAGATAACACTCATCTCGTTCATCATTTCTTCAACTTGATTTTATTTACTCACTATAACACCTACAAAACGTACTGTTCTGACACATGTTCATATCGTGTTTCAACGAGAGCTGATATACTTCGAATAAGGAATAAGTATACTGGATTCATGTTGTTACTTTTTCCTTATTCTAACGCGAATAAGTAACGGACAATTTACAGCAAATAAAAGTGTCAAAGCTTTTCACTATGTCTCAGGCATGATTTTAATTATTCAGTTTAAGACCTACTAAACGTGTTCTGAAACCTCATGTCATTATTGTTTCTCGAGAATTGAAAAAAACTCGAATAAGGTATAGTTAATTGGTTTCATTTTTGTTACTTAGTCCTTAATTCAAAAAGGAATAAGTAACAAAAAAATTAAACATGTCTCCTCTCTGAAATTAATCACAGTGTTACTTTTTTATGTATGAAATTATACCAAACAGAAATATAGGACAGTATCTTTCAATGATTATTACAGAAAAAAAGAATTGTGAAATGTCTTCCGTTTTCATGTAGAAACAGTAAAAATGCCACAAATAAAATATGGTAACATGTTTCAGTGGTAAAATTAAACCATAGTTTTATCTTTAATAACTATTAACAACAATTCTGTTCTGTAAGTTCATTCTAGTGTTATGGAACCTTTAAAAAGAAAACATTCTTGTTTAGATAAAATGAAAAAGAGCACTGCTTAATTCGGGAATCCGATCCGACTTCAACTCATCGATACCATTTGAAAAGAACTGTATATTGATGGCAAGGGAACGTAGGCACATTTTTCAAGTCAATAGTAAATATTCCATTCGGTATATTGCTTGTTACCGATAGAGGAATCAATACTGATTTTCACCCATTTCACCAGGATCGGTTCCTTTGTCAATCTTAAGGTAGATTTTTGAATAAAAAACAACACTGAAATATTTTGTACTTAATATGCAATACGTTGCGGTTCAGACATGTAATGTGGATCTTATTTAGGCATGAAAAAAACGTATACTTCCAAAAATCCAAAATCAGACTCTCTGTGCGCGGTTCGTAACGGAAGTACACATTTTCTATTCGATTACTATATTCTCTCTCTGTACATCGCATGCTACTGTGAAGGCATGGGATGTTCGGTAGGTTTGGTTCCCGATTATTTTGGAGTAGTGATCACCAAAAAGTATGTTGTAAGGGGACGTTGGAGAAGAAAACATCTATAGGACAAATTACAGCATTAGAGCCATAAGTTCTTGCATGCGTTTTATACCAATATATATTTGATGGACACGAAGTTTAAATCTTCGATATAATACACATCCTTGAAAACAGTATTTTCTTTGAAGCTGCAATTAAATAATATTTATGTCATAAAATGGTGGATATTGGCACATTACGCTCATCAGTAGTAAATATTGCGGTGACTAGAAAGATCTTTAGTAGTTACAGAGGATATGTACTTGCTTAATTACATAAAAGGGGCATAAATTTTGCTGATTATACAGCTAAACAGTTCTGGGACTTGGCCAGTTACCTAACATAATGACACTGAAGAAATGTGTGAACTTTCGACCAAATACCTGAACTTTCACGCACAACTTATTGGAAAAACATTAAGTGACGCGATGCCTACGTTCAGTATGAGTAGAAAAGCTCTTTCTTTTTCTTTTCTTCGAAAAGTGGACCTTCAATTTTTGCAACAAAGCGGGGGAAAAGTTTTCATTTGTCTGTGTACGCGCCCAGGATAAAATATTCTGGTCTTTCCCTTGGGAAAAACGTTGTCTAAATAGCGTGCTACTTTGGTTACGTTCACATAGTACTGGCAACTATTACGGACGTTCAAAAACTATAAAAATAATTGCAACGGAACATACCCCAACCTACTGTGACAACGATCTATTTGAAATGTGATAGGCAAGAAAAATGATTTTGCATGTGATGCTGTGTAAGGAACACGCTGGTTTTCCACACACTTGGTCGGTTTTGGTAAAAAAAAACTCCCTAACACTCGTTTTTTCCATTCCACCCACTGTCCTTCGGTTAGGGAAAAACTGGTCTTACACAAACAGTAAGATCCTTATAGCCACTATCTTCTCAATATCTCCAAACTAATATTATATATATAGATATATATATATATATATATATATATATATATATATATATATATATATATATATACACAACAAAAAATACTTTTAAAATCATCGCATGATCACTTTGTTCAAATGTGTCATAAATGTTCCCACGGAATGGTCAATTGCCTTCGTTGTGTACATCTGTAAACAAAGGTCTTAAATTGATCTACCTCAAATGCTTTTTCAATTTATTGCAAGGGCTTTTTATTAAAGTTTTCTATTGACTAAGGAACTAGCAATTGCAAAAATTAAATTACGTGCTTCTGTTCAGTGTAGCAAGTTACAATAACCTACCATATACTTTTGTAAGTCATATCAGGATATAGTTTCTTACATTTGCATACCTAGCAAAACAAAATGTCATGCATTACACATGATGTTTTTTTTTTTTAATATAATATAAAAAGTTTCATCAAACAAGTTCAGCTATTGTAGCATTATCATTTTTGTACACTTCTTGAAATAATTGACGAATCGTTCTGGCGGGGTACTAACAGAAGTTTAAGTCAATAATATGGATAAGGGAATTGATTATGTATTGTTCTCGGTAACAACATAAGCATCTGTCATACGTATAAAGCATTGTACAGACAGACAAATGAAAGTTTTAAAAACTATAAAATCCTCTGTTAAACAGGTAGAGACAAATACTAATTTTATTAGGATTTATGGTACGCGTATCACGTATTAATTAACAAAAACATCACGAAATAACTGTGTGCCAATTGGCTAGCAAAGATACATTTTTGTTTCAAGAATATAATTGATTATACAAAAAAATATATAATTACTCATCTGTTAGATATAACAAAGAGAATAAAATTTATTTAATAGCTGACTGGAAAAATAATATAAACACATTCCCAATATCCAGACGTCTATAAAATATTGGACCTGTTTCTGCCATGATTAGTTAAAATGATATAAAACATTATGGTCAAGATTAGGTCAAACAGCAGCAATTAATGAGAGGGATGTCGCGTCAGCACAGCAGCCATGGAGATTTAATGGGATATTACAGTTACGATTTATGTGCCTAGCTGATAATGCCAATGCTAGAGTTCAGTAACCTTCTTGGACATTTTGGTAGATTTGAACACACTTTTATGTTGACCATGATTAAGTAACTATTAAAAGTACATATAAATTGTTTCTGAACATTAGGTCTGTATTATATTCAAATCGTACGTTTCTTATTTTTCTTGGTGCACGGATTAAGTTAACCATGTACAAGCACCCAATGCAGTCCAAAATCTTATGATCAGCATGCTTTAGAGCCCTTAACAAGTCCTATAAATCAGAATTTTGAACATGTCAGATCAATATATTGAACCCGCACGTAACTTGTTACTTATTCGGCCGCGAACGAATAAGTAACAGATGAAATACCACCACATGAATTCGTAAATCGAAACAAACTTATGTTGAGTATGATTAAGAAAGCTTAACAACTCATATAAGTTTGCGTTTCCGTACACATTGTCTGCACATCTATCAAAATCCGTCGTTTCTCTATTACTTCTTTGTGCACGAATAAGTTAAAACTTATATTAGCACCAGGATATAGTGCCAAATCTTTTGTTCAGCATGATTGACTAATCATCAAACAAGTCCTTAAAACAATTTTGAACAAAAGTCTGATATTATATTGACCCCTTAACCCGCACGTTTCTTGTTACTTATTTGTCCGCGATAAGTGTAACCGTTGACGTACCACAGATAATGCGTACCGAACTTTTATATTGTGTATGATTGAATTAGCTATAACAAGTCATTTAATTGAATTCTGAACATGTCTGAATTAGAAATTAAACCCCGTACAGTTACTTATTATGCCAGTAACTAAGTATGCTTGGGTCTATGATCACATTGTTACGGAGGTCAACTTATGACGGATAAATGACCCAAAATTATTGATTTGTGGTCAACGCCCCTCATACCCAACGGGATATGGCAAGCCAAGTTTACGGTCGTAAACATAGTATAACGACGTAATTTTAGTTCAATTCGTGAAAACCCGTGTTTATCGAACGTAAGCCATGGTTTACGTTTGATATAATAGGATTTTGAAATCAACTATAATTCGGCCGTTAACCTAATGTTTACGGTCGTGAAACTATATTTACGAGCGAGTGAACATTGGTTTACTGCCGTGGAACTACAGTTTACGTCGTAAAACCGTGTTTATCGATTTGTAAACAATTTGGCATAGCCAATTGTCCAATAAATTACGTGAACCCTAGTTCACGGTCGAAAAACTGGATTTTTAACGATCGTTATCTAGGTTTTTCGAACGTAAAACTAGGTTTGCGAATACTAACCTATATTTGTCGAGCGAAAACACTAGGATTACGATAGTTTATGAAGGTTCACGATTGTAAACCCCCAGTTCACGGTTCATAAACATAGTGTTCACGTTCGTAAACTATGGTTTACGAGCGTGAACCAGGGTTTACGTGCGTAAACATTTAGGATGACGATCGTAACATAGGATAACGATCGAAACTCATAGTTAATCGAGAAACTAGTTTATCAAAACGTTAACCATGGTTTACGGTCGCTATATTAGGATTATAGATTCAACAATCGAATTTCGGGCGTGTTTACGTGACGTGAACCTATGTTTACGACCGTGATCCTTAGTTATGGACCTGAACCTATTTTCGTGCGTGAACTATTTTTACGAACGTGAACGTGGGTTTACGAGCGGGAACTTAGGTTTACGTTCGATAAAACCAGGTTTACACGTAAAACAGGTTTTTCAATTACTAACCTATTTTTTCGAGCGAAAACATAGAGATAACGTCTAAACCGTTTGTTCACGCCCTTCGTAAAGTAGGTTCACGTTCGTAAACTAAATTTTACGGTCCGTAAACATAGGATAACGACCGTAAATTCATAGTTCAAACGAGATAACCTGTTTTCGAACGTAAACTGGGTTCACGAGCGTAAACTATGGTTTACGCCCCGGTATTATGGATGTTTCATCGAAAAATATAGGTTAGTATTTGAAAAACCTAGTTTTACGTTTCGAAAAAAAAAAAAAACCTAGTTTATTCGATCGTTAATCCTAATTTTTCGACCGTGAACTGGGTTTCACGTAATTTATGGGAAACATTGGCTGCCATAAAGGAGGATCTCTTTCTTAATGAATATTAATAAAGTGAACCCATGACTGAAAACTGATTGCAATTGTCTTGATATTTCCTTGGTACATGATGTAGTTTAGTTCTATACTGGAAATAAAATTGATTATATGTGTCAACAGACAATTTAATTGAATTCTAGCAGGTCTGAGTATGAACTAGATTAGAGAATGTTCTTATTTTACGTGCTTTACTTGCATGCGCTCAACTGTGCAGTTAGTAGGAAGTAATAATCTATTTACGTTCGCAGTGCAGTTTGGCATTGATACGAAGAAGAGAAGTTAAATTGATCGTGATTTTGTGTGACATTACGAGTGATCTTTTGGTCCCGTCCATTATTAAGGATCAGTTAGAAGTTTTGTAGCTTGAACCTATATTTTCAATATTTCAGACACAAATAATATGTGGCAGCACTAGTCATGGGCGAATTTTAAATGTCTGTAGCTTACTTTTTGGATACATATGATAATGTTGAAAGAAAACAAAAAAAGTAGTATGAGTAATGCCTAATGGCCAAAGTAAAAAAGGTATTTTTCAGTCAAACAAGCCACTAAAAGTATGCGGTTTGTCAATCTGACTAAAGTACATCTCCTATTACGCTACGTAACGAAGATCAGTACTTTCAAGTCGATTGCTGTTGACTTTACTTTCCCCGGTAATTATTTTCATGATTCAGAAAAGTGTTGCGGTGAAAGTGTTTGGAAAAATATGCTCTGGGAACTTTGAAAATCTGCCGGTATGCGACTTGCATGTTTTTGCGGCAATTTCCTACTTTGTTCAGAGGGAAATAATCATTTTCTATAGACACACATTGTAATGTTTTGTATTTATGGCCTTTCCTAAACATTTAAACTTTTGATGCCACCTACTTCAGGATGAAATAACTATCGTAGGCTATTACAAAACTGCATTATAATATACCCGTTGACTATCATTTTGGGTTTTTTTTCTCTGTGAACTCGGTTACGCATAGTCAGTAGTGATTGATTATTTTAATGAAAATATCATTGGAACAAACATACAAGTTTGTAACTCAAAATTCATCATTTTTTAATAAATTTGACCAAATAAATCAATGGGTTTAAAATTCCTATGTATACGTTTTCAACCATTAGAAGCCCTGTGAGTTGTTCCTTCTGGACCTGAAGAGTCTCTGTTACTACTCGTTTCGTTGGGTAAGTTACGTGCGCTTCAATTCGTGACACCCAACCAAGTCATGCTAATAGGACCCACTGAAACGCAGGCACATTTCGGTGTTACGATCACGTGATCAGAAAATCCGGCTTGGTAATGTTCCGTTGCTGGCACGGGGGAGGCCAGGGTCATACCTTTTTTAAAATAATTCATAATTGGTACTCCTTTCCACAGTATTGGTCTAGACTAGATGCTGGGGAGGTAAATATGACGCCTGCAATATCTTGTATCAGGTATTTAGATGTATTTTAAAGATTAAAAGAACGTCATTCTGAAATATATTACACTGTAAATCGTGTCCGTAATTCGCTCCGAGCAACGAAGAAGACTCAAGGAGAATTTGTCAATATTGCATTTCTTCTTCTGTCTTCGTTTTGTTTTACTTAAATGCCTCGTGTGGTCAGGTCTTCGGTACTTCGCCCCCAGACACATGAGACATTCTAAGGCTCAGGCATTTCGCACTTTTCTCCTTTTCATATCTTTATGTCTTAATATGTGTGCTATCTTACGAATACTGTTCTCTGTTGTTTGACCTGTTGAAATAACTAAACAGTCACTACCATTTTGCAAACGCAATGTCTTTCAGTATTGTCCGAAAGCGCTATAAGCCAAAAGTATTATATGCATATTTTTTTTTTATAAAAGTCTGTTTACTTTTTTTTATAGCGAACTTAATGTCGGGGAGGGAGCACCAGTAAAAATGAAAGTTTTGAAAATAGGTTTTCTCAAATTTCAGCGGTACATCGGTAAATGACGAACAATACATATTTGGTGTGTACTTAGATCATGTATATCTATTTTAAATAATTGAATGTGATAGGCGAATGAAAAAATTCTTCCAAAGATCACTTCAAAGAGCGGTCCAAGTTGTCCTGAAGTTTTGTATTTAACTTCAAAACATTATCACTTCAGAGTTGCTTTCCTACCGGCATCATAGCGCTAATTGGGAAAGGTGGTGAATAATTTACGACGTTCTCACTCTGTCGCTGTCTAAGAACTGCATTGAATGCTTCAACAACGATTTTTGCAATAAAAATGCATTCATTGAGTAATACATTTCATTCAGCTTTTGTATTTATACATTTGATAAAGATGTAATTAAAAGTTACTGTAACTGTAGATATTTTCCAATAATTTGAAGTTGCAGAACCTATGACAAATATTAACGTTAATTTCTAACACAGCTGCTGGGGTTAGTCTCACGCAATCTTATGCCTCTTTATGATTTGTTTTTCAGAAATTTCTCTCGCACAACGAGGTCCATACTGTTTTAACTGTGATACAGTTGTTGACTCTAAGGCTTGCAGTGATGTAACTGTCTGTGGTAAAAACGAGGTAGTAACCAAAATTTTATAATACATGTAAAATTACCTATAAGTGATATTCTTCTATATTTTACGTCCTTATAAATAATTGTTCTCTATGATTTACAAAAACAATCCGTCCGGTTTTAACGCCAACCAATCATGTCGATGAAAAACCAGTATATCATTGTTGCTTAATACACATTTAAAAATATTAAAATGGTTAAAACTCATCATTCACATTTTGTGTAAACAAATTTAAGTTTATGCCTATTTTACAAGAGAATACTTTTGTCAAATCTTAGGAATGTTTTGTTTAGTATTAAATTAACTAACATTCAAAATGTTCAAGACCTTTATGCCCTTTGAGATCATAATTACCTAAATATGTAAACGAGAGTCCTAAAAATGTTAAAAATACTTCAGTAGTTAATAATTCATTGAAATAATACATTCGAGCCGTTCCATGACAAAATGTTTAGTGGTGACAAAAATCAAAATTAAGATAACAAACTATTCATGAGGAAGAATCATTTACCTTTAAAATAAAAAAATGAAGAAAAAAATGAAGAAATTATCTTTACTATTTCAAGACTTAGAATACTTTTAAATAAGTTACTGAAGGCCTTTAGATACGTGACGTTAAGGTGCTTTGCATAGGCTATGATCATGAAAAGGGTTTTGTTACAATTTCAGCATGCTTTAAAACTAAACTGCACCATTTCCCATCAATTCTCTTTGAAAGTAAATATAGGCAACTGTGAAATCTACTCTTGGAATACATTCTGAAATATATAAATCGGGTATGAAATTAACACACTAACGACTATATCACTTCATATGATCACCAATACCAATTTTAGTACTCGACTACAATATGTCAGACAGGGATCAATTTGTAGGGAAGTATTCAGACAAATGAAATCTATCGTTCTTTTAATGCTAGATTATTGACTAATAATTGGCAGGGGCAGAGGAGGGTGGCGGGTCCTGGCCCTAAGTGTACCAAGTTGCATAAGAACGGACGGACGTACGGAAGGAGACACGGACAATGAGACCGTTTCGTAGGGGAATACTTCAGTAGAAAAATTAAATTCGAAATCCTATGTGAAGTTTGCCTCTTGCAATATATGCAGTATTAAAAAACCTGGCCCTCCTTAACAAACTACTACTTTCTGTAAGTTCAGAAATGCCTTCAACCACAAACAAAGTCTTTCGAAATAGATTTGCAACAGCCTAGTAAAGACGAATGAGAATGGGTTAAGTAGTCTTTGATTCCTCAGCCACATTTGTTTCACTTTTACTCCTATTGTGCCAGAAAGTTAGCACCATATTAGCCCATTGAGAAGCTTTCTTACTATTGTATTTTTTTTAGTTATTTATATGTGCCCAATTTTATTTTAGCTGTGTATGTTGTATTCTCCGGTGGAGTATGAAAACTTTCCGCAAACAATCTATAGAGGCCAATGTGGAACGCAGTCGGTAATGTTTGATAATTAAACATCATATATAGAGTCAGCAGGTATCAATATATTCTATGTAAATATCAATATTTGGGATAATTAATGTTTAGTTCGAAATAAAGTGAATAAAAAGTTTGGTATTAAGGTAATAAAAGAGTTATACAAAATAAGGTTGGTTTTTAATTTTATGATCTGATTGTTCTTAAACATTGATTAACTCAAACAAGTATGTAAAATAAATTGAGCCGCGCCATGAGAAAACCAAACATAGTGGTTTGCGCCAGCATGGATCCAGCAATTCATTAGGCATTTAAGCGAACAGGCATGGATCCATGCTGGTCGCAAACCACTATGTTGTTTGTCATGGCACGGCTCATATTGTTTAAGAAGAAACTGCAAATTATCAACTGACTTGCACATGCGTTTGCTCCCCATTACGTGGCCTTTGTATTTTAGTAGCAAACATATATGGCGTTGTTAAAAACACAGTCAAAATAAAAATTCGATGTGTTGCGATGGCCATTATTCATTGTGCAAATAATGTATTTTAAGCAATTACATGTAAAGTGAATGTTGCCAAATGAATATTTAGAAGATGTCGTCTCTGATAGTTCCGAACATTTACCTGTAAGGTCACTCATTATATGCATCGTATAAGTTGTCAAACATTATTAAGTACAGGAGAATTACGTTATCCTTCTCGTAACACAAGTACATAAACTTTATACGATCAATAGGATTAATATATAGAACAATGTTTGAATACATTTATTTATAAAAAACGATTCTAGATCTATATTTTTATTTTTTCTCAAGGATTAATCATTTTGAAGGTGTGTGATGTGGAATCTAAAAGCACACAACCGTTCACATGTGTCCTCATATGTTGTAAACTGATTTCTGTAACGATTCATTGTGGAACTGTTTCAAAACATAATCAGGACGACAGAGCATCCATAAACAACACTTCAATTGTTTCGTTCGAGACACCTTACTACTAATGCCGCACAAACAAAGCACCGGCTGTAAATCTGTCAACAAACACAGCTCTCACCAACACAAGGTACTTTGTCGTGTGGAGGGGATTATCTTACACATTGAAAATTTTTAAACTAAATATCAACAAAGATCACGTTACGTTTTTAACAGGTCGTTTCTTTATTTCAGATCTGAAACTGTTTGGATTTTAAAATAATTCTAAAATAAACTTCCCTAACCTTTTGTACTAGTTTTTTTTAAATTTAAAAACGCCACCATAAAATGATGAAATATGACCTGGTTTCAAACGGTGTGCTGTGCTGTGTGTAATAAGACACGTGTTCTATCTTTGCCCCCAAACTTCGGGACATTTAGATTTCACTTAGTTCTCATTACTATTTCCTGATCCGACCTGTTTCAGTTAAATCAAATCATGAGTAAAAAAAACCTAACACGATAAGACATTATACAAGAAGTGCATTTAAATCCACTGAGTTTTGTTTGTTCTTGATGAATTCCTATTATTATATTTCTGTATGCTCTTTTCCTATATTTTACATTATTACACTTAACTTCAGAGTAGAGGTCATAAGTATTTGTATTAAAGATGATAGTGAGATGTTGAGAGTTATTAATCATCGAATTATGGATACAAGAAAATTGTATTCTATTCGTGATAACTTTTTTAAAATATTCAAAAACATGTGATGACGAAAATTAAAAGTGAAATTAACATTTTTAGGTCTGGTCACAGTGAATCTTGGATAGGGGCCCGAGACTTCCACCGAAAACAATAATTTCCTATGGATCGAACAAACCACCAGTTGTTGGTTCCTTTTGCAGATGGGCACACGGTCAACCACAATCATGTTCCGCTACGGATTGATCATAGTCTTGTATAATCATGGCTAAAAATTTCAAGTGGCCGACAAAGATTGTGACAAACATAATTTCTTTTACATATGTGAACGGAAATAAAAAATGTTAAATTCTGTTTTTGTAATTTCTTGAATCTATTTCCCCCCAAACGTAGTTGGCAAGGCTTATCAAAATTATTATTCGAGTGAAGCTTAGTCTTTTTTCAAAACACTTTTCATTTTTGTGTATAAAGAGTTTTGGCCGGTTGTATGATTTTGTTTGGTGCGTGGTGTGTGTGTGGTGTTTTGTTGTGTGTGTGGCTCTTAGGAGGGTTTTTTCACTATTCTAGAGGTAAAGTTTGAATTATGTTAGATAAGTGAAATAAAAAAAAATAAATCCCTCATTATTAAAACGTTCTTTGCTTAATTGTTCTGCTGCAAACAATTTTTTCCCTCTTTTTGTATATTTCATTTTTCACTGTATCAGGGGGCCCATTTTTGTTTCGTTTTTTGCGGCCCTCTCTTTTTCCCCGGGCGTTCTTTTGACTTCCCGGCATGCCCTGGTTACCCGGGCGTACGACGATGTGCGCCGGTTACAAATAGAAAAACCCGGCAAATTATTTATTTTGCGATTAAATGGGAAACCTTTGGAAGTTTGGTGCAATACCATAAAGGTAAAAACATACCACAAAAAAAATATTGAAAACTTATTTGGAAAAAAGCGGGTCTTGACTTTTTTAAATTGATCAATGCATTTTGATTTTTTTTGCTGGTTTTGGCCAATGTATACCAAACAACTTGACTGTTATTACAAATGTAACAAATTAAAACGTACGAAAAGAGAGATTAGAAGTCATGCTTGTTTAAACAGTATTTACGAGGGGGTTTTCAAAATACGAGAAAAATTGCTCTAATATCTTTTTTTTTATCCCAAATTTGCTTTTAAGTTTGAAAATATGAAAGATGAGAAAATTTCAAAAAAATTTAAATTCAGAATACAGAAAATTAATTTTCATTTACCGTCCCAGGAAACAGCATACTTTTAAAGCGACACAACGTCGTTAGGCTGCCCTTGAACTTAATTTTAAATTATGCTGTACAAGGCTCTTTAATTTTTCAAACGGACTGAACGTCAAAATGTTTTCTGACGTCTGAACCGCATCGTCAGCAATATTTTGCTGTCGCTTTTAAACCTTCCGTGCCGATAAAAAAAGGTTTTTTCTTCAGAGCATTACCCTTAATAAAATCTGTAAAAAAGATCCTTTGGAACCAAGCAATAATAATAGCAGACTCGGTTTGATTCAGTCTGTTCATGAGAGGTAATGAAATGTGTAACATACCTCTCAGGTCTCCTAGCACCGGCTTAAGCGGAACTCTATTACACATTCTATTGAATGAACTCCATGATCACAAAGAACCAGACAATATAACAACACTAAATCCAAGTACGGGGAGACTTTTTACAGCCACCACACGGCACTTAAAGATTTAAACCTTATACAGCATATTATTTGTCTTTTTACTTGATTTTAGGAGAGAAAAAAAGACAAAATTGAGCCAGATAAAATCATATGATGTTATTATGGGGACTAACATTTACTTATTATTTGCTTAAAGAAAATATAACTTTGACATACCAACTAAGTATTCCCTAATCTACATCATGCAATAGTTCCGTTGACTTTTGATGATACATGAAGAAATGGGTGCGCTTTGCAGGTTATGTATTGAATACCCGTCTTACATTTTACATCTTATAATGGCGAAGACTTTGGCCCCCGTAATATTGCTACAGATATAACTAAAAGCATCTGAAGCATGAACAAATCGTTTGCTGAATTTTATCAACGTAGATTCGAATTTTACCTACTAACAAAAGGCACTTATGAGTGTATTACCCACTCTGGTAAGTGGGTGATGAAAAACTGTCACACTGTCTTGTAATATAGGTGCATTGTGGAGGTTAAAAGGTGAGGATATGTACCATTAAACTACTTTGTGTGAGGAGGTGCCCTTCATGTATGCTTGTGTCAGTTTGTCAATTCTAAATTAACTGCAATAATTTGTGTTTAACCTTTAGACTGGCAACCAGTGCAGACCAAGACCAGGATGTGCAGGCTGATCATGGTTTGCACAGTTCGCTCAATAAATTTTCAGTAAACAATCTTTTAACAATAAGTGGAACTGCCCAAATTGATTTATGGACCAGTCCATTTCAAAAATTTAGCGGGAAAAGGTTAAGAATGCATGTGCTTAATCGGTGTACATATTTATATCCATTTCAAAATCGGCTCTTGTCGCTTCTGGTCCTCGAGTAAGGGCTAGGACAAGTTGTTCAAGATCAATTTGACAAACTGGATGAGTTGGTTTTATTTTGCCTTTGTGAAAAACTATACTCACATTAATTACGTACCTTCACTTTTTCTTAAGGCTAATTGTCAACCGGCGTTTTGCTTTTTCACAACATGTAACAAGGGGTATTAGCTATCTAACTTGGAATATTACCCGGGATTCACCTACAGTCTTAGAACTTTTCGAAAGTGAAATGGGCTGTTGATGTGTTTGGTCCTGGAAGTTGGGGTAGGTTAGGTTTATGGAGGTCGATTTTTTTGAAAAGTTGTTAAAATGGATGAGTTTTGGGTTTGTTTTAAGTTTGAATGTGATTAAACTATAATCGCATTAATGATTTTTACCGTCGGTTTTACTTGAGGACGAGTATCAACTGGCGTTTTTTTTTTTTCTCATAAAAGTACTAATGGGGATACCTTGTTAAAATCACGGATTCACCTAAGCTTTTAATTTTAGGTAAGGGTTGGGCTTTGGGTATTTTTGAAAAAGTAACAAAAGAATCCATTTAAATTTTTCCCTTATTGAGTTTTTTATTTTCGGAGAAAAATATGACATGAATTAAAAAAACACGTTGTAGGTCTTAAAGTGAAAATTAAATCATGCTGGAGAAATGTGAAAGCGATGACACTTTATTTTGTTGTAAATGTGTGTGTTACTTATTCGCGTTTGAATAAGGAATAAGTAACAAAATGAATCCAGTTACTTATTCTTATTCGACTTTTTCATTGCTTGGCGAAATAGATATGAGATGTGTTCAGAACACGTTTTTGTAGGAGATGAGACTTTATCTGGTGTTAATGTGTCTGTTACTTATTCGAATTTGAATAAGAAATAAGTAACAAAAAGTACCTAGTTACTTATTCCTTATTCGAAAAAGGAATAAGGAATAAGGAATAAGTAACCAACTTTCTCGTCATGAATCTCTAGGCCTTTAATATTACCGAAACTTATACTCAGTTCCAAAAGAAAGTGTACACTTTTTAAGTTTAAATATTTTAAACACCTTTCCTATTTCGATTAAAAGCAACCACTTAAAGCGACTGCAACTCAAAATCTAAAATGCATACCAATTTGTTTACGAACTGATTTAAATTTTGGCACCAAACATTATAAGTTTTCATGAAAATAACCTAGAAAAAATAACAGAAAACTAAGTGCACACTTTCTTTTGGAACTGAGTGTATATTAGTACTAAACAAAATTTGAAAACATAGGACAGATGTCCAACGAAAGAAGCCATATTCAAAGATCGTAGCCGCCCACACAGCATTTCAAATAGAAGTAGGGTATGTATACGTGTACTCGGAAACCCTTTATCAATACAAGAATGCACCAATATTCGACGTCAGTTTGTATGTTTTGGTTGTTCTGCACGTTGGATACAAATATTGTTCAACAATGTAAAAATCATCAAGCCATATTTTCTCAAGACCCCATTGTATCGAAAGGAACTTGAACCAATAAAAAAAACATGGTCGTATGCTAGATCAGACCTCTGATCAAGGCGTTAGTAAAGTTTCTAGAGTAAATGACGTTACGTCGTCACTTCCGGTTAATCAAACATGCAGAACTACCTTAATATCCAGTGAACGCAGAATCCTTTAAGCTGGTATGTACTCTACCGTTGCTTTCAATATGCTGAACAGACCATACCTATATCCAGTTTTTTAGCAGATACAGACAATCTCTAGCCAAGATTGTGCAATATAAAAGAACGTATGCCTCAAAATATGATTATATAGAAGCCAGTGAAATTATTTATTAATGGCTATATTGATACAGAAATGTCATTTCTCCGCTTGATGTTATTGAAATACGCCGGAAATTGACAACGTCGGCTATTTAGTTTATCTCTTATACCTTCCTGTTTTTCTTCAGTCAATTACGAATGGGAAAGAATTGTGTTTTGTATTACGTAGACGATCAGTCATTATGATATATGTGAGCATTTCTTTGTTTGATAGAGGTTGGCCTATATGTACTGTCGAGATTTGTGTGGTGAACTTGCGAATCACATACAATAGTGGTTCCTTCATCATTTACATGAAAGTTTGTTTACCAGAACATTGAAAGATACAGGTGAATATTTGTATACATGAAATAGTTCAATCAATCCAGGCCAGGCAATAGATATTAACGAATATCCATTTAACCAAATCTGAGCTGAGAAAACCATGTCCGTGTAGTATCAAAAAGCAGAACGTTGTTTCCGCAAATAGAAGGAAATGTAGCTGACGGTCTTTTGTGTGTGAGACATTTCATCAATCATGACTGACTGATATTCCCTTTCTTATTGAAAAATGTAAGTATTATAGATCGCACCGAGGTCAATAGAAGACCTGGGAATTTCGACAATGTTCATCCCTTTTGCGTTATTTATAATGAAATACTACCGCATCAAATCGGTAAACAAATAACATTGTGTTTTGTAACATATTACTATTTCGAAATATCATTTCTCGGAATATCATTTCACAAGCTTTACATAATACCAAAACATATACATCTTTTCTAATGCTGTGATATGCACATTATATATTTCCGACTCATTTAGAAATGCTTGTGCGCAAGATTTGTATCCGGGTGCACACATTGCGACCATGCAAAGGCGGACCTTTCGGCGTGTTAATCAAAATTTTGGAACTGGATTTTTTTGGAATATTTGAGCCTACGCAAAATTTGCCCGAGTGTATTATTTCGTTATGTGAACTAACAGTAAACTACGCGTGTGTAAATTGTTTGAAAACTTATTTTGGTATTTTGAGATTGATTTTCAAATGAGATGTATTCTTTTGTTTTCTTTCCTTTTTCTTAAAAGAATTGCAAAGTTTATAACCAAATATATGTCATCATATTATTGTTTCAGATTCCGTTATCAAGCTAAACATTTTGATAATCACGTGACAGAAACACGTATACTAACAGCATTAATACCAGTATAATAGTTGAATTTCTATAGGTTATATTTTATTATTATATCTTTGACAATAACTTTTAAATGTGTATTTGTTGTTTGGTATTATTTGCTTTTCAAAAGTTTATCACATATCATATTTAGCACTGTTTTGGAAAGGCTGTGTTCATGTGCAACATTCTAAGGTTAAATATTTTAAGAGCACATGGTAAACACAGATAGACAGTTTAAGGGATTGGGCTATTGTCGCTAATATTTTCAAAAATAGGAATGTTTCTTTTAAGGAATATGGACAAAGCGTATATAGTATGTTAAATTAATATAAGTTAGTTCTGTTCGGCATATAAATGCAATAGCAAAATTTGCGAATTTGCGAGTCTCTTGATGCGTATATAAAATATATTAATATACTGAATTCATATGAACTTTCTATATCAGTTCAGTTTCAATATTTCATTAATGAACATTTCTGCATGTCGACGGAAATAATACAGTAGTTCCAATGCCAGTAATATATATTACTTAGTATTTCATCGATGATAAAGAAAAAACGTATATCTCCCATGGGACAAAGTCCAAAGTAATTGCATTTGCAACACACACATTTGCTTTAACATTAACACTGAATCGGCAATGTACACTTGGCGACTTTACATTGTACATAAAACATGAAAACGGTTCTGTCTGTTCTGACAGATCTAAGTGTATACGATATGTTAAACAATATTGTTTTCGATGTTTCATTTTCCATACACATTACTTTCTCTTTCAATAAATTCTACAAGAAGTGTCTGTGCAAACATAGAAATCAACCAAGCAAACTAAAAGCACAAAGACCGAGATATATAACATCACTAAGCCCAAATCTGCGGAGACGTTTGCACTTTAAATGATGATCATTTGGAAACATAGTAAGCAACCAAGCAAAGTAATAGCAGACACGGTTTGACTGAGTCTGTTCGTGAAAGACGTGAGACAATATATTATTCATGACGTTCTCCACGTTACACTAAAAATTTTTGACGTTTTGGCTGAAACCGTAGTTTATAGTTATCTACGTTTCTGGTGCGCATAGCATCATATTCAAAGTAAAAAGGAACAGTTTTATTTTGCATAGCATACTAACCAGACTGACCGACTTCCTTAGTAACTGTGCAACAGCAAATTTTATGCACCATTTTCATAGAGTTACATCCGACGTCTATATGAATATCCAGGTGACTATTTTATGTAACTGTGCAATCAGCATCGTGGCAAATATTGTGCAATGTCATGTGACAATTTGTGCTAATCAAAATTCGTTTATTTATAGGCTATAGTAATAAATTAACTTTAACCACGGGCAAAGATATTAATATATTCTTACTGCTATTCATTTATTAATTTGTAATAACAAAATATAGCTGAAACTCCCTGTGTCTCCTGAGCCCCTTAATTAATGATATATTGATCAATAGTAGGTTCATTTATTTCTCATATAAATAATAAAAAAAATCTTCATTATTTGTTCCCAATCAAATTTTATCGTTCTATATTTTATTGTTGTCTGTCCTTCTGGGGAATGAACGCGATGAACGAGTTTTTTCTCTTCATTAACCAGAAGCATTTGTTTGAAAATGTTGTTGCATGGTAGTGGTGATCATGACTGCTCTTTCTTATCTGAAATGGCGTTGAACACAAACTTACACTGCCAATAGTTTCAATACTATGTAAATGATAAATCGCTGCCAACTATGAACACGTTTGATTGCATCTTGTCGTTGGTCGGGACCGTATGCATATTTTAGAAAATGCAATGGGTACATAGACCGCGACATTATTCCAAATCTCTGTTCCGTACATTACAAATTTATCTCCAGATGGGAAATATCTGATTACGTTTGTTGTAACTAAAAATGTTTCTGGTGGAGCAGACTTCACTGGGACCAGGATCTCTAAGACAAGTTTACACGTTGAATCCCATCATTAAAAAGTACAGTACTAAAACGAATTTGTTCATATTGTTTAATTAAAAATATATTATATATAAGTCAGTACTTACGAAAGATAGGAAGATACAGCAAATGCATATGTATGACTAGGAGCACCAAACTTATTGCATAACATGACCAACAAATTAGAGAGATCAATTGCTATTATATATAGTTATCAAAGTTCATTGATTGTTATGTGAATAGTCATTTATTACAGGTACTATGTGTACTAACAGTACTAAAAAATATCTAGCAAAGACCTATCTCGTGTCTGAAGAGGTTATTGACGTCAGATGCCTTGGTCATTTAGGCAGATTAAATTGTCATGACACGGCTATTTCTTGTATAATACAGGTTCACATTCATCATAACTGTCGAGAAATGATATCTCTGTAAAAGTCCCAGAGGAACCGTTTTGCTATGCTTAAAGAAATATGTACAACGACTTTCATTAATTATAAACATGAGGAAAAACACGATAACGAACTGGAAAATATGAGCCTCGCCATGAGAAAACCAACATAGTACGTTTGCGACCAGCATGGATCCAGACCAGCCTGCGCATCCGCGCAGTCTGGTCAGGATCCATGCTGTTCGCTAATGGTTTCTCTAATTGCAATAGGCTTTGAAAGCGAACAGCATGGATCCTGACCAGACTGCGCGGATGCGCAGGCTGGTCTGGATCCATGCTGGTCGCAAACACACTATGTTGGTGTTCCCATGGCCCGGCTCATATTTTGATTGATGATCTTATAATAGTCAATGAACAGAAATCGGCTTAGATTTCAACGTGCAGGAAACGAATTTATAATTCATTTTGTAAAGTAATATAATTTGCAAGTAAGAAGTTCGCGTTGGCCTCTTTTTTTGTGAATATAACCGGAAATACAACGAAATTTAAAACTAAATGTGGCGAAGATACATTCAAAACTGAACTAGCGTACAAAAATCTTTATAGCTTATAATTTTTATAAATGCATGATAATGAATAAATGTGCAAAGCACGCAATGACATTACGTCTGGAACAACCCTCGTATTTCTATTAATCAAAACCTAGAACACGTACTTGTCTAAGTAATACGTTGGCCTCTATGATGCTTACTTTTATTTCGTGTAAATATAATAACGAAGCAACGTGTTTTCTCTTTCACTATTTCTTTTTATCTCTATCACAGGTACCAATAGCAGTTTTTAGTGTTTAATGATCGTGTCCATTTTACGCAAATTCATCAACTTTCTATTGACAAAATGCTTGTTATTACAAGGGCCAACAATTGGATGAAACTTCAGTGTAGTGGCAAAGGTGTCGGCTGTCCAAGTCCGCTCAAATTAGGGATGGTTTACGACCGCTTCTCCCCGTGCGCACTCTAAAATTTAATAGAACCAAAGTATTGAGATCAATCTAAATATAAAGATAACAATCTTGACATTATGTCACTAAGAAACAATTGCTTAGATGCTAGTGCTGAAACTGGGTTGGTTTAACCTCGAACTCTTGTGTATCATGCATATATGCATTTTGCATTTTTCACGTCCAGCTATCCATTAATATAATTATGTACTCTACGACACTAGAGTACTGTATAATTTCTAACCAACCGCAATGGATTCTTTGACATTTCATGGTTATATAATAAAGCCGACTCTTAATTTAAAATTTTAAACGAAAGTACAATGTTATGTTACAAAACGTTCAGTGAAAACTCTAAACTTCTTATTTGATTTTGCATTTATGAAATGCAGGTTTAATATGAATACCATAATTGAATCGCGCCATGAGAAAACCAACATAGTGGTTTTGCGACCAGCATGGATCCAGACCAGCCTGCGCATCCGCGCAGTCTGGTCAGGATCCATGCTGTTCGCTTTCAAAGCCTATTGCAATTACAGAAACCGTTAGCGAACAGCATGGATCCTGACCAGCCTGCGCGCGGATGCGCAGACTGGTCTGGATCCATGCTGGTCGCAAAGCCACTATGTTGGTTTTTTCATGGCGCGGCTGATATATTACTGAAGCTGATATGATCAAATCTTTAAATTGCAGTCTTTCTTTTCTTTACTGTACATAATATACAGTATCAAGAAAATAATATTTTCATCTGAAAACCAAGTTTTGTACATGTATTACGAAAATATTGCTTTTAAATAAATGGTGTTTGTATGTGTTTGGTATCAGTATACAGCAAAAATCAATGTTTTCCTAGTAATTGTTTTGAATAAATATGGAACGTTCAAACTAGTACACTGTAAAATCGGCTCAGAAAGACTTAAATGGTAGGGGTAGTATATATGCTTCAAGTTTCCTTCGTAGTGCACTTATTTCATGATTAAAATAACATAGATCTTTCACGTGACTTCAACAAGATATTTCAATGAAGTCCAGGGAAAATATTGAAGCAAGCAAACCCCGACATTAGGTGATGTTTTTCTCGCCAGTGGTGCTTCTTTGTGTCTGTAAACCTATAAAGACTCCACTATAAATACCAGTTTAACTACTGGAGTTCGACACAATCAGTTACTGATACAAAAAAAAATGTGAAATATAACAAAACATTGTTGCACAGGAGCCAGTGATATTGATACGGAATTGCCAGTTCCCTGACTTTATCTAATTAAAATACACCAGAAATGACAGCGGTGGCTATTACGTATATCTATTATGTCTACTGGCACTAATTTCGGCGAACAAACTATGTTTTGTATATTAGATTGGCACGTGCTATATTGATGAGATTGCTACTGTAAATATTCCTCATCAGTTCAATGGTGCCTGTGGAAACACTATGGCATACTGGCTTTTCTTTCTAAAATGTAATAGGTCCGCATGTCAAGCGTTTGTCATAGGTTTGATATCCGCGTTTTTTCAATGGATAACATAAATAATGAAGTGTTTTGATATATTTATCGACAGAAAAAATGTGTATTTGAAGTCTGCTCTGGTGAGAAAGTACCGAAGAAGCTTATAGTTCCTTATGCTGTTTATTGCGTGACACAAACTGAACTGTGATTTTGAGATGTTGGAAAGTGTTTTGCAAGAGCATTTAATTCCAGGTACCATAAAAAACGTTATTAATAGTGATGTCTATCATCGGCATTGTAAAAGAAAAAAAAGACTTTCATCTTTTGAATTTTTAACCAGTATGTTGCCTTAGACATTGACAACCGGTATTAGAATCGTGACTGACTTTTCGGTTGAGGTTAAACTATTGTTTGGTTCACCATTTCCTAACACGTTTTTCCCCCTTATTTTTTCCTTATACACAAGGCAATATAATTCATATTATCATCGTACAAAATGTATACATCACTTTAAAGAACTATGACTTTTTAAAACTTTCAGTAGATATGTCTTAATTTAGAGCTGCAACACATACCGGGACCCTTTCAAATGCCCGTAACTTAATTTCTTAAAGGAAACGCTTGACTACTAAATATTTTTTAAGAAACGTGATACTAGAACACTTTTCTCAGTCACGCAAACACGGTGTAGTACAGCTCAGAAAAGGACACCAAATTGCCCAGTGTTAGTGTATGACCTACCCTCTATACATAGTGCAATTATTTCATGGTTATCATGCTGTGATTTCAGCAAGATATTGCAACAGAGCAAAACAACTGAGCCCTATTTAAATCCATCGTTACGCGACTTTGTTCGTGCCATTTTGGCTATTTAGTGCCTACATTTTATCAGACATAAATTTCTAATTTTCCACTTGCGTTCAATTAACATGTTACTGTTTCAGCGAAAAGTGTAATGAAAAGTTCACTGGGGTCGGGGTTATTCACATCAGTTCCCTGACTCGATTTAATTAAAACGTACCAAAATGACAGCAGCGGCTATTATATATGTCCATTATGTCTACTGCCTTCCATTTCTACAAGTTCAACTGAGTGTTTTGTACAAGACAGATAATCAATCAAGACTGACGAAATCATTTCACTGATTGATGATTGGTAGACATGTTAATATCACTCGCCGGCTCAGAACTGCACGGGAAGCACGAGACATTAGTATAAAATTGATTATGATAGCACTGCTGTTAATTCGTACTTATATTTTTTTGTTCTACAGCGGTGGCAGCTTACAAGCAGGACTGGTGTCAGTTAAGAAAGTGCGTTCGTAACCTAGTGAAACTCGAACACACGACCTCTTGGCTAAGCTGCCGACACCTAAATAACTAGATTCACTTCTGGAATGCTGGGATCGTGAACGAAATGTCCTAAATTATCCTGAAAATCGGTCATGTGGTAAATGACTGCTGCAATAAAAAGTCCTGTTCTGTGGAGTCATCCATGTCATAATAGTACCCGCACAAAATAACTCTTAACCAAAGTAGCATTGTCTTCTGTTCTATCACATTGACAACAATTCATTTGACCTCTACTGTCTCTCTAGCACTTACTCCTTAGTTCGGCATATTTCTTTTGAACAAAAATCGGTTCACTCATGTATCAAAAGAGTGTTTATAGACCGACAGGTTGAAAAGTGGACCTTTTCAGCAACTTGACCTCTTACATGATATATTCATAGTGTATCTACTGATTTTCACAAGGGATACAAATATAGACATAACATTTATATTCCTGTCACAGTTACTTCCCTTTACATGGCTAAATATCTGCTAAAATAAAAAATAACTGCTCTTTTCCTACAAATTGTGATAAAGTAAAAATATCTCCCGCTCACATGCAACAAATAGAGCGTTATACATATTTGGTGAGTCACTATGTACACCAAAATGACGGGATATTTGATTAAAGCGGCATTTTTGTTAATAGTCAAGTCTAAGCTTCGCTCAGGATATTTAATTAAAGCGGCATTTTTGTTAACTTGGTGAGTCACTATGTCCAGTAGAGTCAAAAATCATAGCATTTTTTACTTCTTTCTTAGGGCCTCACTCATGATCGATTGCCTTTTTGGTGTAAATGCCATTCAATTTGATTCTGCACGGAAGCGGTAGCATTTTAATAAACAAACTACTGAATAGAGTCTCACCTTGGTGTCAAGATATTAAAGGGGTCTTTTATTGCTCTGTCAGTATATATATTGTTTAACTAATATGAATGATATATATATATATATATATATGACAGACATTTATCATACATTCTATGTCAGACCCACAGTCCGTCCAAGAGACTTACATCCGTCTGTACGGTACTGATATATATATATAAAGAAGATGATGCTTGTCACTAAAAAAAATGAAAATAAATGTTACTTTCGATGTTTTCGCAGAAATATGCTTTTTCAACCGGTTTTTAGTGGTCAATCACATTTGAGAAACATTTTCTGACGTTTTTCAGTTCTCATATATATTCTGTTAGAGATTCATTTAAGGAACAAAACGATCCACTACATAGAAATAGATCCCTGATGGAAATGTACTATTTATTACTTTTTATGAAATTTTGTAATTATCTCCCTTTAATACAAAAGAGTTTAAAAGTGGATTATTTCTTTTAATTTCAACATAAGTTCTAGTTTTAGATTTGCATTTGATATATATTAGAATATTTCAACTATCTGAAGTAAAAGGCAGGTTTTGAAACAACGTGTAGCTTTGAAATTAATTTATTTTCAATCTATCTTGGTTGCGCAACACAGATAGACGAAGGGAGGTAATAATAATTTTATAAACTTGCATTTCTAATGAAATTTGTCAAAACATGTCCATGTCAATGTAAATCTTTGACAACTCTGATTCAGTAGTGCTTATATTCATAACATTCCTTAGGCAAAATATGTTTATTAAATTTATAGTTATGCTAGCATAACGCTATCTTGGTTGGGAAACCAGGATAGGAAAATCAAGGGTTTAATATACTTCCGTGTATTTAGATTCGATGAACACAAATAAGTGTAAATGATCAGTTGGTAAAGTTTTAAAAAATTCCATTAGTTGACCAAAACAGGGCCGACTTACTTAAATAAATCAGTTCCCTAACTAAGTTTTACCAGATTAAAGTCTAAGTCATTAGAAATAGCTCTTTAAATTTCTTTCTTTTTTTTAAAGACGAAATTACATATATTCATACGCTTGATAAATGTATAAAGTTCGTCAACTTTGCCCGTTTTGAAAAAAAAAGCAAAAACGTAGTTTCAGATGAGCACTGGGAAATTGGCTTCATCATTTTGTTTAAAATGTGCATATGAAAATGCCAACATATTTATAAAAGAAATAAATATTTGCGCTGATTAGATTAAATTTAGTCTAATGATTTAGATTGGCCAAAAGTGAATAAGTAAAAATAGATAAAATCAGTTTAATTCCGTGCCTAATTTTCCTGCATTTTTTACATCGTATATATAAATGTTAACAGGACTGTCAGACCACAGGTTCTATCTAATTTATCAGCATATTAAATTTATCAAATTAAAATTTGTGTTGTTGTTTTTTCAGTTTAGACGAAAAAGGCGTCAGCATGAAGTATTTCGCAGCATTCACGTCTATACCGGGAAACATGAACAACTTTAGAAGAGAAAGTCGAAATTCCTGTCCGGTTTACACAGGTAAATTAATCCCCTTATTGGGCCTCTAATTTGGAATTCCCCTCCAAACTAATTCCGCGCGCACCTGTGACCTTGACTTTCTTCAAAACAGAACGTCAACACGAGGTATAACTCCAATGTTTACAGTCTGAAATATGCAGGAATATACGGTTGCAAAGTGTTTTGGTATTGTAAAGGTGAATATTTTCTCTGATATATTCTTGTACTTTATGAATGTTAAAGCGTGTTGTTTGACACGCAGTGAAATTAGGCGATGTGTATTAGGATTGGTGGTAGCCAAGTGTCAAAACCAATATGGCCGCTGTCACTTCCTGTGTGAGTTAGGGTCAACTTTTTTTGCATTTCACAGGTTTGTCAAATGACATTTGTTCTAATGTAAGCATTTTGATTTCTGTTATTATTTCAATGTTTTGACAGAATGTAAATTCTAGCACAAACTGAATGCGTAACTATTGTGTTTTGAATGAATGTTAATTTTTTTAATGGCTTTTTAGGATTGTGGTAGCCTATAGTCACAAATGGACGGGCTCACATTTGTTGAGATAGGTCAACTTTTGATTCACAGTTGCAAATGACATTGTTAATGTAAGCATTGATTTGTTATTATTTCAAGTTTTGACAGATAATTCTAGCACAAACTGATGCTAACTATGGTGTTTGCAACAAGATGATTTCCACCATGTTCTTTCAAGATTATGAGATACAGTTTATAATAGGTCTCAATTTGTTGAAAGAGAATAACAGCATTTGCATACATACTGTTGTGGCAATATATCGATAGTTCTAGACTACAGTCGAGACTCCCTCCTGGTGAATTGAGAGACAGTCTCTAGATCTAAACACTGTCTCTCGTTTAAAAAATATCTTTCGATCGAAAGACTTTATTTAGCTTAAGTGTTGAAAAAACATGAAATCATTATTAAAACAATCATTTCATTACAGTCACATTATTTATTCATTGAAAAAACTTGTTATTTCAAGTAAACATTACAAGAAACACATTGTCATAGAATTTTGCTTTTAAAAGCATTATAATGCTTAAACAAAATTCCCAAAATAATTTTGATTTTGAAAATTTGATAAAAAAAAGATAATTTTCTATATTTGAAATAAATTTGCTCATTCTAAAAAGAGAGTTTTAATTATAATATTCTTTCAATGATTTTCATTGCTTAAGCTAATTTGAGTCTTACCTTACCCCCAGCAGTTTGCTGACCAGTACCCATTTACAGCTGGGCTGACTGAGGCAGTTTTGATAAAGAGCATTGCTCGAGGACACACCACAATAGGAGTAGCCAAGAATCGAACTCAGGGCCTTCACATCTGTAGGGAAGCGTCTTTGCCTCTCGACTAATGCGTCCACATAAGAAGAAAACAGCTATTAAATATATGCATGGTTATACAGCGTTAAGCACAATGTAAAGTAATGCCATATTTGTCCACCAAAGGTTATCCACTGCTTATAAACAGAATGAATATTTCAAGGTACAAAGCTAGATCTCTCTGCAAAAATGTTTTGTGTATTCAGATGTCGTCGGTAAATAATAGTTCCCTATAAAAATTCAAATTCACTTGCACCATGCACTTAAAATTTGACAGAGATGTTGTGCTTTCCAATAACTGCTATCCAGCATAGGTGTGTGACGAAAGAAAATGCGCCTACAATGATGTAAGAAGGATGTGACGTTATCAATGATAAAAAAACAAGTAGAAAGTGTAGGTCAGTTGTTGAGTCTTCCGGAGCTGTGAAATGCTCATGTCATGACAAGTCACATAATTACTATGACTTTTATGTGATGTACAAAACAAACATAAGAGAAAATTTGCTATTCATATATATTTTTCTTTTTCCCATTAAAATCATCATTGTGTCAACAGTCAGGTCAAGGAGACAGAAGTACCTTAGTCATGCAGAGTTTTAATCGTCGTTCCTTGTGACTCTGAGGACAGACTTGTCAGGGGAGGTAATTAGATTCAGAGGCTGGGGTAAGGTAACAATCTAGATGTTCGTGGAGGCTGAAAACGGATGTTTTCTTAAAATTTATTTGACCGTTGTATTCTTTATTGTATTTCACGGTGGCAAGTGGCAGCGGCTAGTCATACTAGTAAATCTAATCAATATTTCAGCTCATCTGAACCAAAGGCTCAGGGTGAGCTATTAGTATGGATGGATGGTCTGTATTCTATCATCAACAGTTTACTGGTCAGAATTGCATTCTGACAAGGGCCTATCTCAAGTTTGTTAAAATGGTTCCCTTTGTGTCTATTATTTAATATTCAGTTTAGTTCAGAAAGCTTATAATTTATGTGCTGTCTGTTCTGTATTTGGTTCTAGACCTAAGATGAAATGTAAACGCTTTAATTATAAATCAGAGATCAATTAAAGCACTGTGCTAGACTGAAAGTTGAAATTCTGACTGTCCTTGTTTTTTTAGTGCTTATTTATAATTTTTGGAAGCATATGATTTCAATGTTTGAATGTATTAGTGAGGCATCTCTTTTGCAAAGATGTTATTTTGAATATCATTCTAGATTAAAATGAATTCTAGAAAGTACAATCCTTATGTATTTTTATCATTGCTCACTGGACAGTATTTTATTGATTTTGTATAACACCTGTTCCGCAATCCCACTTTGATAATTATCGATTTTTAATTTCAGCCAGTTTAGTGTTTTATACACAGCGTGTTTCAAACTCTGGATAATACATGTACCAGAACTTGTACAACTTTATACTTCCTCCAGTTCTTCTTAATCTGTTAGATCTGTATTAGTAATTTTATTTATCCCACTGAATGGGAAAATGTGCAGAATTAACAAATTTATATAATATGTTAGTACATTGCATGTTTAAATTAAATTATATACACAGATTGTTGTAACTAAATACTTTCCATTCACAAGATTGTCTTGTTTGTTAAAATAGGTCGAGCATATTGAAACCATCGAGTAGGCTGTATCCAGTTACTGTTCAGCCTGTTTCCAATGGTCCATTCATAAAATGTTGTGAATCTTTGAGATATGTAATTTAAATAAAAGCTGTTTTCTCATTTAAAGGTTTATTCAATGTCCACAGTCATGTTTCCATCCATGTTGCTGTTAATCGGTTCTTGTAACCATCAAGAAAGCTTCTATGCCTCCTCCAAATATATATGTACAGTGTACATCTTTCATTATACATAGAATTACATTGAACATTACATTCAGGCTTAAACCTGTAAGGGACCCAGGCCTGTTATTGGGGGTGGGGATTGCTTGGTAGTAAAGAGTAAGGGATCCAGGCCTGTCATTGGGGTGGGGATTGCTTGGTAGTAAAGGGTAAGGGACCCAGGCCTGTTATTGGGGGTGGGGATTGCTTGGTAGTAAAGGGCAGTGGACCCAGGCCTGTCATTGGGGGTGGGGATTGCTTGGTAGTAAAGGATAAGGAACCCAGGCCTGTTATTGGGGGTGGGAATTGCTTGGTAGTAAAGGGTAAGGAACCCAGGCCTGTTATTGGGGGTGGGAATTGCTTGGTAGTAAAGGGTAAGGGACCCAGGCCTGTTACTGGGGATGGGCATTGCTTGGTAGTATTACTAGTAAAGGGAATAAAATTTCTGATGTAAGTAAGATTTAGGGAAAACTGTGTGATTTGAAAGCAATTTTTGGAAGGGAATCTTGAGGCTTTTTAATGGCCCTCAGTTTACAAGAAAAAAGTCCTAGATCGAAATATCAAATCATAGAAAAAACACATGTATCCAGGCAATATGTGGTAGGTTCAAATCCTAGGCTTGGCATATTGTTCTCCAAGAAACTGAAGTTCACAACATCTTTACCTCTTATTCTTTTGGAGGAGTAGTTGAAAACAGGAATTAAGGAATACTGGTAATAGGTTAACTGACAAGTGTATAAACACTGTTTTATATAAATAACTTTTCCTATTGAATTGTCATCCTTGCTTTTTTTCCACTTCCCCCAACACCCCAACCTTTTATCTGCCTCGTACCCATTTTTAGCTCATCTGATTTTTTGAAAAAAAATGATGAGTTATTGTCATCACTTGAGCGGTTGTCGGCGTCGGCGTCGGTGTCGGCGTCGGCGTCTGCGTCGGCGTTGCCTGGTTAAGTTTTATGTTTAGGTCAGCTTTTCTCCTAAACTATCAAAGCTATTGCTTTGAAACTTGGAATACTTGTTCACCATCATAAGCTGACCCTGTATAGCAAGAAACATAACTCCATCTTGCTTTTTGCAAGATTTATGGCCCCTTTTGTACTTAGAAAATATCAGATTTCTTGGTTAAGTTTTATGTTTAGGTCAACTTTTCTCCCAAACTGTCAAAGCTATTGCTTTGAAACTTGGAATACTTGTTCACCATCATAAGCTGACCCTGTACAGCAAGAAACATAACTCCATCTTGCTTTTTGCAAGATTTATTGCCCCTTTTGGACTTAGAAAATCAGTTTTCTTGGTTAAGTTTTATGTTTAGGTCAGCTTTTATCCTAAACTATCAAAGCTATTGCTTTAAAACTTGCAGCACTTGTTCACCATCATAAGTTGACCCTGTACAGCAAGAAACATAACTCCATCCTGCTTTTTGCAAGATTTATGGCCCCTTTTGGACTTAGAAAATATCAGATTTCTTGGTTAAGTTTTATGTTTAGGTCAACTTTTTCTCTTAAACTATCAAAGCTATTGCTTTGAAACTTGCAACACTTGTTCACCATCATAAGCTGACCCTGTACAGCAAGCAGCGTAACTCCATCCTGATTTTTGCAATAATTATTGCCCCTTTTGGACTTAGAAAATCATTTTCTTGGTTGAGTATTATGTTTAAGTCAACTTTTCTCATAAACTATCAAAGCTATTGCTTTAAAACTTTCAACAGTTTTTCACCATCATAAGTGGACAATGTACATCAAAAAACATAACTCTATCCTGCTTTTTGCAAGAATGATGGCCCTTTTTAGCTCATCTGATTTTTTGAAAAAAAATGATGAGTTATTGTCATCACTTGAGCGGTTGTCGGCGTCGGCGTCGGCGTTGCCTGGTTAAGTTTTATGTTTAGGTCAGCTTTTCTCCTAAACTATCAAAGCTATTGCTTTGAAACTTGGAATACTTGTTCACCATCATAAGCTGACCCTGTATAGCAAGAAACATAACTCCATCTTGCTTTTTGCAAGATTTATGGCCCCTTTTGTACTTAGAAAATATCAGATTTCTTGGTTAAGTTTTATGTTTAGGTCAACTTTTCTCCTAAACTATCAAAGCTATTGCTTTGAAACTTGGAATACTTGTTCACCATCATAAGCAGACCCTGTACATCAAGAAACATAACTCCATCTTTCTTTTTGCAAGATTTATTGCCCTTTTGGACTTAGAAAATCAGTTTTCTTGGTTAAGTTTTATGTTTAGATCAGCTTTTATCCTAAACTATCAATGCTATTGCTTTAAAACTTGCAACACTTGTTCACCATCATAAGTTGACCCTGTATAGCAAGAAACATAACTCCGTCCTGCTTTTTGCAAGATTTATGGCCGCTTTTGGACTTAGAAAATATCAGATTTCTCGGTTAAGTTTTATGTTTAAGTCAACTTTTTCTCTTAAACTATCAAAGCTATTGCTTTGAAACTTGCAACACTTGTTCACCATCATAAGCTGACCCTGTACAGCAAGCAACATAACTCCATCCTGCTTTTTGCAATAATTATTGCCCCTTTTGGACTTAGAAAATCATTTTCTTGGTTGAGTATTATGTTTAAGTCAACTTTTCTCATAAACTATCAAAGCTATTGCTTTAAAACTTGCAACAGTTTTTCACCATCATAAGTGGACACTGTACATCAAGAAACATAACTCTATCCTGCTTTTTGCAAGAATGATGGCCCTTTTTAGACTTAGAAAATCATGGGTAGGACAATATTTCTATTACACAAAAAAAATCAGATGAGCGTCAGCACCCGCAAGGCGGTGCTCTTGTTGTATTTTGCATATAATTAAAATGTATATGTCAACCCATCTGCTATATTTTTCAGTTTCTTTTTGCTTTGGGCCTACTTGCAGTGTGTTGCTCTCTGGCTGTGTTTGGGGTGCTCTGTGCTTCGGGGAAATCTATCTTACCTTTCATTTCTTGAACACCTGGTCCCACCCCTCCCCTACCTCGACAAAACAAGCAGCAACAGACAGATCATTGTACTGATAGTCTGATACTTTAATGCAGTATATGTTCCAGTGCAACATGCTACAGTGCAATTTTATACTAAAGTGTGCAAACTGAGAAATTCTCACAAACTGCAGTTAACTTCAGTATATCATCTAGCCTAAGGAACAATTATTTCAGTTGAAATATATTGGTTGATCTCTAATAGTTTACCTGGAGTGAGAAATGTTTGATCTATGAATAGAATCAGAAAATTTTGAGCTTTATATTTTGATATTAGGAATCTGATGAAAAGTTTCAAGTCTTCATAATTTTCATTTTTATTATTAGTTGTAAAAAATACCATCATGTTTAATGCATAATACATGTCATCTTCCTGTTCCTTTAAGAACTTCAGATTCTTTGGGGAAAAATTTCCAGCAATTTAAGGAACCACTGTGCCATTTCATGAAACTGCCAGGCTGGACTTTTATCTGGTGGCTCAGGAAATGAGGTTGTTTCTTTATGTAAAGTCTAGTTTTATTAACTCGACTTTTTGAAGAAAAAGTAGAGCTATTGCATTTGCCACGGCTTTGGCATCGCCGTTGGTTGAATTTTTTTTATAAAGTCAAATATCTCTTGTTACTATCAAAGCAATTGAATTGAAACTTAAAGTATCAAAGTCTACACCAGGAGAAACAATCCCCATAATTCTGATTTTAATTTTGACAGTGTTATGCCCCTTTCTAACTTAGAATTTTTGGTACTATAAAGTTTTTACTGGCAAAGCTCTAATTCAGAGTCAAGCACTAAGAAAAGTAGAGCGTGCTGTCTTATAGACAGCTCTTGTTACTTTTGCACTGAAGTGGATGAAAAAGGTTTTGGAGCCTTTGGAATCTCTGAATTCTGATAGTGAAATACATTTACTTAAATTTATTAAATTAAAAGTGAGAATGAAATTAAACTGAACTTTCTAACAGTGGATGTTGTGTAGTTGATGAAACAAGGACCTAATTGCATGAAGGTTTAAACCTCAGTAGGGTCTCAGTCAAGCTAAAATATATACCTAATCTTGATTTCACCTTAACAAGATATTAATTTAAAAAGAAAAAACTTCAATAACATAGTTTAGCAAAATTCTGTCTCATTTTTCTGTTGCCCGATTAATTTATTTCAGTTAGCGCATTTTTTATATATGCCTATTTTTTATGAACCTTTTTGGCATGCCAAAAAATTCTGCCAAGAATAATTGTTATGAAACAAAACTCCAGTGTTTGAATTCCAATAGATTATTATTGTTGATTTATAGCTCTATAGTATATTTTCAAACAGTTGCCAACTATATCATAGTTAACATTCCTCTAGGCTCATGAGTCTTGAAAACATTCATATTTACATATTTACCTGGTTTCTACTTTTCCTTTGAACTTTGCACTTCAATGAAGGTGGCTTTGAGACTGAGGAAGTTGAATTTTTCCCTCAGAACATTGATTTAAAGAGGCTTGTTCCAAGATCTATGTGGGTTTCTTCTATTCATTAAGAAAGCTGTTTTTTTTTACATAATTATATACTTTGTACATAATGATTTGTGTCATAGCCACAGTAGTCCTTATTTGCAAGTGGTCAATAATCATAAAATGAAAAAAATGTACACTACAATTAACACCAGCTTTGATTGTATTTGTAAATTAGGGGAAAAAATGAAATTCAGGAAGTTACTTAAATATGATCTGTACATATATAGTAACAGATTTTGAACTGCAGCTTAAATATTTATCCACAAAATAATATGAATTTCTGATATACAATAATTAATTATTAAACTTTTAAATTTCTCCCTGTGTTAAAGTTTTGATATTTTGAATTTGAAGTACATTTATAGGCCGACTGCTTTAATTGTAATTCATGTAAAAGGAAAACTAAGGCTTGGCTTAAATCCTGTAGATAACTGGTCTGAGA
This sequence comes from Mercenaria mercenaria, assembly GCF_021730395.1. Lineage (NCBI taxonomy): Eukaryota > Metazoa > Mollusca > Bivalvia > Venerida > Veneridae > Mercenaria > Mercenaria mercenaria. Next base: position 51,859,449 of record NC_069367.1, on the reverse strand, counting down.
TGTACATGTGGTATAAGGCTTGGCTCAGTGGTTAGTTGAGCAAACAATTAAGCATTTTTTATTCCCTATTAAATGTATCAATTTTAAGCATCTGATGAGTTTAAATGAATTATATATCAATTTAGAACAATCCTGCCAAACAGGATAGAAGGTTTATTTGTAATTAGTAGAGAAATTCCGTAGAAAATCAAAGAGACTACTCAAAGCTTTTTTATTCAATATTATACAAGCATGATCATTGTTATAGCCGGATGATTTCAGGCCAGTGATTTTTCAGGAAGAACTGGTTTTATTGCAATAGAGTGCTATCAGGCAACTCCTGGAATGTTGAGAGTGGTTGGAATCTTTGTGAGAGGAAAGTTAGAAACGGTTACTTCGATACAAGTACCTTTAAGTTCCAAGTTTGAAGACCAGATTTTGAATACAGACTAGCCATTGGTCAATATCAAATCAGATTTAACAATCAACCAGTAAGATGCTGGAATTAAGACTGGTTCCTAAAGTTAATTCAAGTTTTATATTATCTTCAAGTTTTATTTGAAGACAGCCAGAAGGATAGCAGTCCCCAGACATAGTTATAGTTCAACTTGCAAGGATTTACTGTTTGATATAAGGCTTTTTCGGCGACTTCATGAATGAACCAGACTTGTTTTGCTGGTATATAATGCATGTACACAGGACACCACAGTAATGTCATGCGGTCCCTGTAGGGTAAATGGATGTAAATGATGGTATTACACTGTATAATTTCCTCCAGTATGCATGTTTTATATTAATTAATGATAATTTGATACAAAAACGGTCATCCCATGGACAGACCAGTATAATCAATAACATTACTGTCACTGGACTGGGCAATGGTATGATGTTAATTTGGATATGTCTGGATGTAACCTCACATTTTCTAGAATATATGGCACATATAGTGCAAACATGTCACAAAAAGTGCTAAAGTAACACACTCTTTGAATAATTTGGCTCACACAGTGGTACTTACTATCAGAGGTCATACCCTTTGTCAGCAATGCTTGTAAATGAAATAAGTGCCATGTCTGGAAAGTAAAAATGAGCCGCGCCATGGGAAAACCAACATTGTGGCTTTGCGACCAGCATGGATCCAGACCAGCCTGCGCATCCGCGCAGTCTGGTCAGGCTCCATGCTGTTCGCTTTCAAAGCCTATTGGAATTGGAGAAACTGTTAGCGAACAGCATGGATCCTGACCAGACTGCGCGGATGCGCAGGCTGGTCTGGATCCTTGCTGGTCGCATACCCACTATGTTGGTTTTCTCATGGCACGGCTCAAATGCTCTCATTGTCATTAAGATACTTTCAGTGCTCAGAGAAACATCAGTCTTTAAACTCCTGTAGCTGATTTGTCAACAGTTAAGTGGTTAAGTTGGCTGACTTCAAATGCCTTTCCCCTCATCAGTGTGGGTTTGAAACCTTGCCAGGGCTGCAGAATACTTCATGTGAAAAAGCCATCTAGCTGGCTTACTGAAGGGTAGTAGTTCTTAGGTGAAATATTGCCTAAATGGGCACCTGAGATTTTCCTCCAATTATTTAAAGTTGGAAGTCACAATATGACCAATACTCTAAACTCCAACAAAAAACCTAACAAAACATTTTTTCACCATTCTCTTCATTCTACTGCAGCTTTTTAAAATGTACCCAAAACAGTAGTTTTATATTTGAATTTAGAAAAAAAAAATCATTTATTGACCTTTCAGAATTATAAAGGCACAATGTCCAAGACATGACCTTTAAACTCGAACTATTTCTTTCTTTAGCTTAGAAAAGTAACTTTTTGATCACCACATACTTTGTTGTGCACTTTTTATCTTTAAACAGATTAAAGGAATTTATTTAAATGTGATGCCTTATCTTTTCAAGATAATTTATCTGATTGTCTGAAATTTGATTTATGTCTTATCAGTAGGAGGATTCTGGCAATTTGTGGGAAAACAGCTTTTCTTTTTTTGCTGGTGAATTGAACAGCTATTTTGGTATTAAATTAATTTTTCTTCTTTGAAGATTTGAATTGATTTTAAGCGTATGTAGGCGTTTGTTTCTGAGATGCAGCTGTATTGTAGAAATACATTGAACCACAGCAAAAGTTGACACATTTTGTTTTGAGTTTTTGCTAAAACGTATGTGACAAACATTATTTTAAAATGCCACATAGAAATATTTCTTAGAAAATAAAATCTAGCTTGGAATATAAATGATACTGAGCCATTTTCTTGCAAAAAGATTGCAGCAACATGAATTAATTAATAAATGGTTTAAAATATGAAAACTGTCATGCAGGGTCTCAAAATTGTACCTATCAATATCAGTACTAGTCTTGTATCTTAACATTTGAAAAGCATAAGTATATAAAATTAGTATGGGTTCAATAATGTACTACAATTCCAGTAGGCTGGATAGATCAAACTTAAAGGTAAGGTTACATAGCCGGGACTCGAGGTCATAAGAGTTAGGTGTGTTGAATGATTAAAGGCTCAGCTGGTGGGGGACAGGATTGAGGGGTATAGAATTAAGATTACATGAAAGCTTAATGAAACTTGGTTAGAATGTCTGTCTCTGTGAAATCCTGGTGAAATTCAAAACAGGGTTACCTGAACTCAAAATCTAGGCCATTATATCTGGTGTTTACTCTGTAGACTTGATCATTATAAGTCTTTATCTAGGCCACTAGATCAATAATTATTGTTTTACTTCAGATTTTTACTTGATCTGCATTGGATTTGGTCAGAATGATTGTCTTTTTAGCTCATCTGATTTTTTGAAGAAAGAAAATGAATGAGTTATTGTCATCACTTGATCAGCGTTGGCATTGCCTGGTTAAGTTTTGTGTTTAGGTCAGCTTTTCTACTAAACAATCAAAGCTATTGCTTTAAAACTTGCAACACTTGTTCACCATCAATAGCTGGCTAAGTACAGCAAGAAACTTAACTCCATCCTGCTTTTTGCTAGAATTATGGCCCCTTTTGTACTTAGAAAATATCAGATTTCCTGATTAAGTTTTGCGTTTAGGTCGGCTTTTCTCCTTAAAGATCAAAGCTGTTGCTTTAAAACTTGGAGCAGTTGTTCACCACTAAAAGCTGACTCTGCCCAGCAAGTACCTTAACTCTGCTTTGCTTTTTGCAAGAATTATGGCCCCTTTTGGACTTAGAAAATCAGATTTCTTGGTTAAGTTTTGTGTTTTGGTCACCGTCAGCTTTTCTCCTAAACAATCAAAGCTATTGCTTTAAAACTTGCAACACTTGTTCACTATCAAAAGCTGACTCTGTACAGAAAGAAACTTAACTCCATCCTGCTTTTGCAAGAATTATGGCCCCTTTTGGACTTAGAAAATATACAGAGACAAAAAAAAAATGAGATGTGTGTCTGCATCCCCTCTTGTTAAGATTTAAGATACATTTTAACTGGGTCACTTTGTCAAAAACTAGGTCACTAGGCTAATCATTGAAAAACTTTATTCATGATCTACCTGATTTACATTTATAAAACATTCAGAAATCTAGATTAAATAAGTTGCTAGGTAATCTGTGGTAAAAACTAGGCCAGATGAGGGATGCATCTTGTCTAATTGATCATGACCTGCTTGTGACCTTGTCCTGGTTACTAGGTTACCTGTGGTAAAAACTAGGCCAGATGAGGGATACATCTTGTTTAATTGACCTGCTTGTGACCTTGTTCTGGTTACTAGGTTACCTGTGGTAAAAACTAGGCCAGATGAGGGATACATCTTGTTTAATTGACCTGCCTGTGACCTTGTTCTAAAGGTTAAAACATCTCTTAACTGTAATCTTAACCTTGTTTCATGAGTTAAAATCACATTGTACAAATTTTGGTTTTAAGATTATATTGGTAAAACTGTTGCAGTTGAGAATTTTGACTTTGACCTACTTACTGGTAATCCAATTGGTTGCTATGATTATACATAACACATAAAATTAACACTGAAATTACTCTTTTGTTGTTGTTGTTTTCATTAGAAGTAATAATTAATATTGAAATGCAGGATTTTACATGAATTGCTAATATTTGAAATATTTATCAGATATTAATTATCAGTGAAAGAAAGTGCGTTTCATATTTCCGGAAAATTAATAAATTTTAAATGTCAAAGTTCTATAAATGAAAGAGATACTGCGACCATTATGATAAATTGTTGAAATATTAACGTTGTGGAAGATTTTGTCGATGATGTTGCCTAGTGACAGTGTCTGATACTGTATTATATACATGTTTGGAATTTATGCCTTTGGAAAATTACCGTGCGTTTTAACTGATAAAGCAGCAGTTAGAGTAGAAAATTATTCCGAAATAAAAAATTTGCTAACAGTTTAAAGATTTTTTTAGAAACAGGATGGAGTTATGTACAATTCCGTTGGACAATAATGACACAGGTATGAATTTTAATAATAATAAAATAAGTTTTTTAGCTCATCTGATTTTTTGAAAAAAAATGATGAGTTATTGTCATCACTTGAGCGGTTGTCAGCGTCGGCGTCTGCGTCGGCGTTGCCTGGTTAAGTTTTATGTTTAGGTCATCTTTTCTCCTAAACTATCAAAGCTATTGCTTTGAAACTTGGAATACTTGTTCACCATCATAAACTGACCCTGTATAGCAAGAAACATAACTCCATCTTGCTTTTTGCAAGATTTATGGCCCCTTTTGTACTTAGAAAATATCAGATTTCTTGGTTAAGTTTTATGTTTAGGTCAACTTTTCTCCTAAACTATCAAAGCTTTTGCTTTGAAACTTGGAATACTTGTTCACCATCATAAGCAGACCCTGTACATCAAGAAACATAACTCCACCTTGCTTTTTGCAAGAATTATTGCCCCTTTTGGACTTAGAAAATCAGTTTTCTTGGTTAAGTTTTATGTTTAGGTCAGCTTTTATCCTAAACTACCGTATCAAAGCTATTCCTTTAAAACTTGCAACACTTGTTCACCATCATAAGCTGACCCTGTACAGCAAGAAACATAACTCCATCCTGCTTTTTGCAAGATTTATGGCCCCTTTTGGACTTAGAAAATATCAGATTTCTTGGTTAAGTTTTATGTTTAGGTCAACTTTTTCTCTTAAACTATCAAAGCTATTGCTTTAAAACTTGCAACTCTTGTTCACCATCATAAGCTGACCCTGTACAGCAAGCAACATAACTCCATCCTGCTTTTGCAATAATTATTGCCCCTTTGACTTGGAAATTCAAATTTTTGTTAAGTTTATGTTTAGGTCGCTTTTCCCTTAATGGTCAAAGCTATGCTTTGAAACTTGCAACACTTATTCCCATCAAAGCTGACCCTGTACAGCAAGAAACATAACTTCATCCCGCTTTTTGCAAGATTAGGCCTTTTGGACTTGGAATATCAATTTCTTGGTTGAATATTATGTTTAAGTCAACTTTTCTCATAAACTATCAAAGCTATTGCTTTAAAACTTGCAACAGTTTTTCACCATCATAAGTGGACACTGTACATCAAGAAACATAACTCTATCCTGCTTTTTGCAAGAGTGATGGCCCTTTTTAGACTTAGAAAATCATGGGTAGGACAATATTTCTATTATACAAAAAAAATCAGATGAGCGTCAGCACCCGCAAGGCGGTGCTCTTGTTTTAATTAATTATTTCACATACTTTGAAAGACAAAAACTAGATGCCACATACCACCCACTGCTTAATTGTGTTTAGGAAATATGAGGTAATGGGCATTATTAATAAAAAAAAATTGTATACCCTGAAATGCAGGTGATTTTATTTTTCTAAGAAATCAAATGTACCATAAGGAATTGAGGAGTGGAGGTCATATTAAACCTGAACAATAGCAGCATAAAATCAGTCAAATTTATACGCCTTGAAAGAGAAAAAAACCTTTTTTTTTTATTCATTTCACATAGATGGTGTATAAAGAATGTATTTCTGTAAATTGATAGAATGTGTCAAAAGTTCCGTTGTGTTCAATGTAAGATGATCTGGGTTATTTTGTAACGTGGAGTTTTTGTTCTCAAACATTTTAAACCTTGTCATAGCAATATCGAATTCATCACACTTTCCTATCTCAACTAAAATCTAGAAATTGTAGCTTTTTTTATGAAATTGGTTTTAAAAAAAAAATCGCCTGTTATCAGATAAAAGTTTAGTTACAGTTTTTGATAGCATAGAAAATGTAGAGGCAGCATTTAAGTGGTGTGAAGTGCGAGAATTTGAAATTTAACTGTAATGTCTAAAGAACTAGTTTTATTGTAGATCTGAAGTGAGCTGCATTTAATTTTATTGTTTCTGTCAATTACATGCATAGCTGTTACTTTTTGAAATCAAGATTTAGTAGTGCTGCATCAGTGTTGTTGTTGTTGTTGTTGGAAAAAGGTTTCATTAAATAATTATATGCAGGTATAGATACAAATATAAGAATATTTCTATTTTCTTAGTGTTAAAGGATATATCCTTACTAGAAAGTAGAATTATTCCTATTTAATTAACATATTAGTATTTCACAAATGGTTCTGCCCACCAGGGAGACCATGTGGATGCAAGACTTACAAAGTTTGTGGTTTGCTCCCTTGGCACAATGGAAGTTTGGCAAAAAGGAAAGTTTCAAATAAGCCGTCCTTTCTCCTCATCAGATTTTGCCAAAATTATGGCCCTTTTTGTACTTAGAAATTCTCAACTAGCTCTCTTTTCTTACATATTGTCCTACACTTGCAGACGAGCGATGGCACCTGTAGGCGGTGCTCTTGTTTGTTATTGCATGAACATTATTTTGTTTTGTGTGGTCTAGCACTGTGAGTTATGAAGAAATATATTGCAGTTTTATGAAAACATTTTCATCTTGAATTGACAAGTACATTTCACCAGGTATTATTTTCTAGGTCCTTTGTAACATGTGGAGACAGATTATATGTGAATCATTCATTTCTAGAAATGATTTTTTTAAATCTTTAATACACTGCTTAAGATTTTATTTTCCTTTTAAGTTTTCTATCATATGTTACATAATCTCTGAATCCATGGCGCTTGTCTTAAATACATTTTAATCATCTTTGTTTGGGGAATATGTTACAATAATTGTATGTAGTTGAAATAGGTTTGCGTTGAGAACAGGAACAAGTTTTGTGGATGTTGCAAGAAACATAGTGAGTGAAATTATTTGAGATTTGGTAATGTTACACAGTATTCTTTATGATTCAGTGGGTAAGGTTGCTGACTTTGAATTACTTACCGGTACATGTCACTGCTGTGGGTTTGAAACCATGCTTGGGGTGAAAAAATTATCAATTTGAGGAAGCCATCCAACTGGCTATCATGGAAAGTTGATGGTTCTACCCAAGTTCCAATCCATGCCTGAAACAGTGCCCCAAAGGCACCTGAAAGCAGCAAGACTTAGTTTTATCATTTAAAATATTGGTCATTCTTCTATGAGCCTTAGAAATAAAACAAGTAATTTCTTTTCTGCTTAATAACAGTGCAGGCACAATGCACATGGTTAGGGATGATTTTGAGGTCAGTGGGTCAGAGGTCAAGGTCACAGTGTCTGTATAGTATTGAAAGCATTTCCACTCAGTATATTTAGAGCACCTTGACCTACGTTTCTCAGACATGGCTGCGAGGCACAGCAATGAATGACCCCTGTTAATTTTAGATTGGATGAAAGGTCAAGGTTACAGACAGACTGTTTCTTTTTACTTGACAGGGATATTTCTCATGTGCATTTGAGGGTAAGTGTGTGATAGGTCAATGTCATACTGACTGTAGTTACAAAACTTTTTACTTCTTAATATTTTGAGAACAACTTGACCTACAGCTTGCAGACTTGGCAGGCACATTGCCAGTTGGCAGAAAATGATGCCTAATGATTTTGAGGTCACTAGTTTTAAGGTCAAGGTCACTCACATTGACCATTGGTAAAAAAAAGAACGTTCACCATGGGCCTTTTTCAGCTTTTAGGCTTCTTAGTCAAGATTCTTGGTCATTCTTGTATTGAGTGATCAAAAGGAAGTGATACAGTCAAACCTGCTTAAGAGACCACCTGTATTAAGCAAAAACCTGTGTTTTAAGACCGTTAATTTTAGGTCCCTCTATAGAACATTTCATATAGATTTAAACTGTATTAAAAGACCACCAGTCCTGTCTTATGAGACCACTTTTTTGCTGACCCTTAAAACATGTTTCACTGTATGTGATGATGCTGGTCAACTGTCTGTTTCCAGTTTTGTTTCTGTTCAGTAATGTTTTAACCTGTGGTCCTCAAACTTTATATGCATATTGCTCAATGTATTTTGATGCACACAGTGGTGTGCTCTTGTTTCCAAGTTGCAATATAATATAATCGCTGTTAACAACAGTTTTTCAGAGTGCAAACATCTTTCCAAAAAGTTTGATTTCTGTCCTGTTAAATTAACTTCATCAAAGAAACAATCTTTATACAGTAAGCATATTTTTATCATGCAATCAGTTGGTGTTTGCTCTGGAAAGGTTATGCTGAAGGCATTCATTTCTTTTTGATGTTCAGAAGAATGGTCTGTATGAATTTTAATTTATGTTGTTGTTGTTTTTCTTGTGAGTCCGCAGAATGAAGTGACATACTTCAGTTTTACTGCTGAAATCTGTGTCATTACGGAGATGTTTTCCTATATCTCCTGGCTGATATCTAGATTATCTTGAAAGATAAACCAATTAGATAAGAGGCTCCCTGCAGCTTCTAACTGTTGCCTTGATGGCTTATCAGTTAACATGTGATTATAATCTGGATAAAAAATAGCATAAATATATAAGCAGTCTTTTGGCTAGCCATAACAAGTAAGTTTTTTTTGCCACAGGAATGTGAAGAAAATATGAAAAGCAAAATTGATATTCAAAGATTTGTTCTTTAAAATTGTAGTACATATTTCATTCAGGGATTGTAATTTTATTTTTCAGAGACTGAGCAAAGACATCTTTTTTTAATTGTTTGAAAACCATTAATATTTTTCGCTTGTGGATTGAATTTAAGTTAATATTTTGCGCTTTGGAGAATTTTTCTGTAGAAAATTTGGTCTATTTTTTGTACAGAAGTTATATTTGCATTGTGTGTAAACGGCATGTTAAAGCTACTTGCCCAGTTTGGGTGAATTTTTTTCAACATGTTCGTTTCCACCAAGTTTGGCGTAGAATGTATATATGTAGGCGAAAATAAACGTTAGATCATATGTCCACTAGTCACTTTCAGATTACTCACTTCATATGAATTTTTGAGAGAAATTGTTCGCCTAAAATGTGTGAGTTAGTCCCTTTAAATGAGAGATAGTACCACTATCCCTGCAGTCATTGTGTTCAATTTCATTGAAGAAAGAAGTGCAGGTTTATACAAATGTATGTACTCTAATCCCAGAAGCCAGGTTTTGGCATAGAGTCTTGAAACGCTACCAGAAAGTCAAGAATGCCACACAGAGTGGAATAGACTTGTTGCCAAATTGTAAATAGGTAGAATACATCTTCATTGATGAGTTTGATATGTTACCACCCTGGTTAACCCTCACCAGGAACTGAAGGAATATGAAAATGTAGCACTATTGCTAATAAATGTTTAGTTACTCTGATCACCCTTCAAGAATATAAAATGTTAACTCTTGTTCAGCTGTTGCAATTTTTGTACATTTTTTACCATGCTGGGTTTGGAGTGTTTCAGATGATATTCAGTACTGCAGGTACACATAGGGTGTGTTGTATGTTCCTCTTTGATAACATTGACTGTGGCCATCTTGGAGCATGTTGTATTGATATATGCTTCTATCTGAGCATCCACTAAAATCTTGATACCCAGAGCTTCAGAAACAACATTGACTGTTAGCTAGGGTGAATAGTTTAATGGCACATTCTTCACAACAGCCTGTGCTTAAAACAAGATAGTGCCATCCTGTCTGCAGCAGTTTGCCTAGGGTGGATCTAGACATCGACAGTAAGCCAGAGTGAATTGTTTCAAAATCTCTTATACAACTGGCACAGTTTTCATAGCAGGTGATTAAACTTCGAAAAAAAAATGTGCCTTCCTGTCTACAGCTGCTTGCCTGGAGTGAATCTAGACCCTTTCATTGATCGGCAAGATATAGTACTGGCACAGTATCCATAGCAGGTGATTAAACTGAAAACAAAAAAAGTTTTCCAAGAAATTAGATCTCAGGCAGCATTAATAGCATGACAACAGGTTTTGATAAATACTTTGGCAGAGTTGGTTAGAGAAACGCTCCGATATTTCCTGAATGTTTTAATAAAATTACTGGCAGAGTACAGTTATTAGCAAAAAATGTTTTATGTAGATAAACGTGCTGATTTACTAGAAACGCCAATATGTTTGAAAAAAATATGTAATTCTTGCCAAGTTTAAGTAGGAATACATTTTATTTGGCAATTACCTGTTTAAAATTTAGTTACCTTCCATACCTTTTGACATTAAATAGTTGAGACCGTAAATTTTTATCCTTGGGCAACATAATGTTCTCTGTAATGATTCCAGTCCGCCGCTAAGAAGTGATGCGTACATAATCAAGGGTTAACTGACCGCTTATTAAGCATTTACTCAAATAGTTTAAAAAATGGTGTTAAACCCAGTCAGTACCTACAGAAAAAAGTTTATATGAGCGAGTGGTTACAGTGTCTTACTTTGAAGCATTTGCTCCACACTTTTGTGGGTTCGAGCATCAGTTGATGCCCTATAGGGCTCACAACCAAACCTTCTCATATGACTCTCAATTATGAGATGAGTTACTGAAATACTTCTCGCTTTCATCAGTCAAGCTAATACAACTATAAGCTAACTGTTGTCAAATTCTGAGGTGTCAGCAGTGTCGATTCAAATCCCGGTGTCTGAAATTTTGAGCGAAAACGTTCTGCAAATTTCAGCTCATTTCTGTCGAAACATTATCTGATGCAGTATAGCCAATCACATTAATGATCGCTGCCTGGTGGCTGCGATCAAATGGAATAGGTGAAGTATATGCGCGCTGGGGAAAATATTTCATGATGGACCTGTGAATTCTTTACTTATGGGTGAAACAGGTCTCATAGGCGTAAATACGACTAGCTTAATTCTACTGATTATAAAACATACCATACGATTTGTTGTGAATTAACTGTTGTTGTACTTTTTGTAGTTCAACCGCCACCCTTGTTTAAGAGCAACATTTAAAAAACACATTTTTTTTCATCAAGTAATATGTAAGTAGACTTGCCCAGTGTAATCAATAACCCACAATTGACCGACCCCTCTGGTACAGTATCAAGACGCATAATCTAACTCTATGCATAGAGCGCCTACTTCACCCTGTTTACATTCAGAACATTTTCACGCGTTTCAGGCTTTATCGTATGTTTAACATGGGATTTTTGAACCGTCCAAAGATGTTGGAAATGTTTGTCTCATTGTTTTGGTTTTTTTTTAAATAAAAATGTTACTGCTTTCATTGTCTACCACTTTTTTTCCACCCTTGCCTGAAAAAACAGTAATGAGTTTGTACACTGTTCAGACAATTGTGCTCTGTTGAAATTTAACCAAACACAAGTTTACCTGCCTAAACAGAAAGCATGATATCTTAAACGTATACATCACTATACCTGTCCAGAACTGGACATTATGGTAAAGGCTTCTTTCCTGCACAAATGACAATTTCGCAACTTCTGTCCGGTTTGTACAAATTTCTGGCGCGATAAACCATTTGACTTGTTTCAATGTGAAATAGGCAGAACAACCCCTTATCTTATAGGATTTTTTGCTCTGAAAATTGTGCGCTTACAGGATCTTGATTTGACTTTTGCAGTTGCAGGTTTTAAGCAACTTGAAAAGCCACCATATTGTTGTAAGCCATAATTCTTTTTTGTATTAATTAAATAAAAGTAACAAGTACTAACAAACGAGTGAATATCTAAGGGTCTGCTATTTTTTTTAGCCAGCAGAAAAAGATTTGTATACAGTTTAATAAGATCAAAGATTCCCTTATTGCATTACGCCAGCTCTGTTTGACATAAAACATGATTTAAAACTAGTTCAAAAGACTTTTGGTCCAAAGGACTCTATATTTATTCTGTCCTCAAAAGTTGCCATTTTGCAGTTATGGTGTTCTGGATTGACACTGTTGAGATGACGAAGAAATCATCTAGCAGGCTTATGGAAGTTCAGTGGTCTTCTGTAGTGTCTGCATGTAGTACCTTCCTACTGCCGAGGATCTAAAGTCTTCCAATCCTCCACCGTTCAACTCTTCAACAGAAATCTTCATTAAAAAAATAAAAAGTTTCTGCATCCGTTCTGTTCAATGTTGAAGTTCCTGTTGTTGGCATATCAGCAGTTTAAATTTACGCTCAGAGGAGTTACAACTGGCTAAAGCTCAAACACACAACCTTCTGCACTACACACAGTCTTCTATCATAAAATAATAAGAAAAACAACACATATTTTATACTGTAATTAACAATATAAATAGTGCACTCCACGGCTTAGCCCATTAATAAAACATCTTAAAACCAGCGCTTCCTGTTGTCTATTTGTACTCATGAAAAATTTGGAAACTATTCAAACATAACAGAGTTTTATGAAATGGCTTGATTGGAGCATCTTCCGAGGCATTGAATACCTAGCGAAATATCGCATGAATTTTAAGGATTGTAGTTTTAAAACAAGAATTCTCTTAGAAGTTATAGCTTATTAAATATTGGAAGCTCCTAAGGGAGGAATTTTTTTTCATCTTTGTGAATGTTAAAACTGCTGCATGTATTTCTTCATTTGCAAGCTGTAAACGAATAATCGGTAATGAAATTGTGTGTGTGTTGTAATGAAATAACAGCAAATAGTTTAAATTTCATGACTTTTGTGGTTAATGTTGGAAGTATTTCAATAAGCACGGAAATTACTGTGGACTGACGATACATTGCATGCAGATCCAGGAACGAAAATATTTGGATTTAATTGAAAGTTATTATATCAAATAATTCTAGGTCAAGGAATATAAATGATTAATTCATTAAGATTTTTTGTTCTGGATAAATTTGAGGAGTATTATTGAAAGAGCAACCCTTAGAGGGGTACACATCAAGATTTATTTAATAAAAATACTTTCATTTTTTTTTTTTTTTTTTTTTTTTTTTAATTGTGAACTGTCAAACATAATTATGTTATTTCAGCGAATTTCTTGGAAATATTTTTTTTAAGAAAGAGTTGTCTTGTAGTGAAATATATAGAACACTATGCAGCTGGGCTATCTCCTAAGTAAAAAAAAAAAAAACATTGCAAATAAGGTAAAGAAAGTTTACAGCAGAATGACTCCTGAAATTTCAGCTAAAATAATTTCAGTTTGAATTTTGATTGTTTATTAAATTTTGCTTTCTATAATAATGCTTCTATGGTAATGAACATTATGATGGTGAGCATGATCTAAAGGCATATCATTTTAAAATACTTTGGTGAATTAAAAAGAGGATAGGCATGCAATGTTTATTTTTTATTAGTAGCAAATTTGAAGGAAACTCATTAAAAAAAGAAGAGAATACAGCCCAAATAAGGAAAAAACTGCAGGGCAAACAATTTCATTGTTGAAATTGATGAATGAAGTTATAAATGCTGCTTGTATACACCTATATATTGTATAGATGGTGAGCAGGTGTGTTACTTCCTGGAATAAAAAAAATGGTGTTTTACTTCTATGGTATTAATTAGTGAAATAGGAAAAATCTGTTGTATCTATAATAACATAGGATCTTAACAATAGGAAGTAGAGGCTTGTTTTTGATCCATGCGGGGCATTTCCGGAGGTTTTAGGTACTTTAGTGATGTTTCTAATTAACAGTGCATAGAACTACATCCAGGCTATGTCAGATTAATAGGTTTTTCTTACAAACTTGTCTGCAAAAATGCTTAGTTTCTTTTATGAAGTGTACGAAGGTGAAATTTGTGCTTTGGCACTTTAATATAGATGCAATGCAGTTTAGAGAAATTGATTCACAGATATATTGTTTTGACACACAGTTGAAACTGGCTTACCGGGCACCTGTATCAAACTGCCACTTTCCTCGTAAGCAGTCAGTCAGCTTACTTCCTATATTGATTTAGCTCTTGTTTCAATCTGTTTAAGAGAAGCGATGGTCTTGTGGATAAGGTGTCGGCCGCTTAATCCAGGGGTTGTGGGTTCGAGACCCACTGGGGTCACGATCATGACTTCTCATAATGACAAAGTCCTGAGTACTGTTTATTCTAGGAAGCAGACTCGAGAGTGGTTCCAATAAGCTTGAAGCTTTCATCACAATCACACTAAAACAAATTAGTATAACATGTTTTAAGCAGTCGCTCAATTTTGAAGAAAAGAAAAACACTAATGAATTTTTTTATTTGTTAAGCAGTTAAATCTAGGCTCAAAGTTTGTAGCATTGTGTATATATCTAAATGAGTTAATCAAAGTCATGAAGAAAAAAAATGGGGAAAAAAAGAATATTTTTGGTTTAGATAGCTTAATTTATGACAGTGTGCCAAACTTGAAACAAACATATTTTTATTAAATACCTTCTGTACTAGTTATATTAATGTATTCTAATTAGATAGCAGGGCCGCAAACCATAGTATAGGTTACACAGGTTTTCCATTCGTACTTATGTTAATTAACCTGGCTGTACACTTGCCTACCTGAAGCCTTCCTCCTCATTTTAAGGCAAATCTTAAAAATTGTTGTTTTTCTCTTCATACTTAAAAATGTTGTGGTCCTGGGCAAATGCAGTTACTTCAAGAAGACATAAATTTGTGGGTAATACATTTCAAAGGTTAAGTGAATGGCCTATGTCGATCAGCCTGGATTTAATTTTGTTGATTGCCACGAAAATTTGTTCCTGACTATTTTGCTAGTTCAACAAACTATAATAACAATAATAAAGACTATTTAAACGAGGCTACATATTCACCAAAATGCTCTTCCATATGTGCCTCAGTGTGGAATGGACTAAAAAGAATTTTAGATAAAATGGTAGAAAAGATAATTATTATTTTACCTTTTGATTTAAATTTATCTATATCATTAAGGGCAACTTCAATGGATTAGATCTTTTGAAGCTAGAAAACAAGTTATTTTGAGGATGGCCTTATAGTGAAAAGTAAAAAGTAAAAAAAGTAGGAGTGTACAAGCCAGCCATTCACATTCCCTCAAGATAGGAAACTGCAAGCATATGCTGTCTATATCTTCATAAAATCTAGATGATGATGATGATAATTACCTGATTATAGATTCTGGCAAAGTTTTAGCCCTGACCTCAATCACATATATTCATTCATTAATAAAACACAAGAGCCAGGAATTTTGTTGAAGTATGCTAGCAGAAAAAAATCAAAGTGAGCTGCCTTGCCAAGATTTACCAGTAGTGAAGTGTTGGATGGATTTAGTGAATACATTTTAAAATATATCAGTTTTGGAAAAAGATCAAGTAAAAGTAACAAAATATGTACAAAGTAAGAATAAATACAGTAACTGTTGAAGTTTGGAATATTTATTTTTGAATATACTACTGATATTTAATTAATTTTTTTTTAGAAGTTTAGTTTTGGTGGTCATTTAACATTCAACTTCCAAATTAATGTGGTGTTCAGAAGAGAATATCTGAAAAAGGAAAACAGAATTATGAAAAGCATTAAGCATTAAAAAAAAGAAAGGCTTTGCTTAGAAAATGTTCTTCAATTTATATTTTTATTTGTTTTAGATAGCTGTTAATTGATTATTTCATGTATTTCACAAACTAGGATTCCTAGGAATATTGATCAGAAGTCTATAAAACAGTAGACAGAAAATGTCACGAGGGAAAATGTCACAGAAAAACTATCAGCTTACTGAGACCATGTGCCAATTTTATATTATACCTCCCTCGGGGCCTGAATAATTGAGTTTGCACAGGATTTTTGTATCAAACGGTGGAAATGTGTATGGGAATTCACAGAGTAGAGCCTGCAAATTACTGAATTAGGACAAAATTGCAAGCCGAAGGTTGTTTACGAGAAGAATAGCAAGATAATTGGCTTCTTTGCTTAGAAGTTTGCGGTAAATTGAAACATATTATTCATGTTATTGAAAACAGTAGCTTAGTGAATAATGAACATATAGGAAAAAGGATCTTTTCTGAGTGTTTTTTGAATTTTTCAAAGGATTTTCAGCTTCAGGAAAACTTTATTTTGTCGAGAATTTTTAAATTACTTTTTCATGAATTAATAATGGAGAAAAAAGGTGAAAGCAAAGAAAAACGTAAAGTTTCTGTTGGTAGAAGTTTGACCATGAGATTTTCTAACTACCGGAACCGTGGTAAGTCAGTTGATAAATGCGGAAGACTGACCGGAAACGTTACTAATTTCGGAAAGCCTCTAACTACCTCAGTATCGATGGGCGATATGGACCGAATGCAGAGTATCTGTGACCATCAGACTGCATGTAATTGTGACGTTAATAGGAGTAATTTAGCGTCATCAAAATTGAAAGGAAAATCTGCAGAAAAATTAACATGTTCTCAGTGTGAAAGCGAGAGGTTGAAATGCTCAGGAGTTGTAAGGTTGGATTCTATGAATGTTAGATGTGTACAAATGTTTGGGTCACCAGGTTGCACCCGGTCCCCAGCACCTCAGGGACCCCCTCCCTGCCCGCCCCTACCTGGGAAAAGTGAGGGGGCATTGGCAAAGAGTTGGGATAAGATATATGCCTCTAGAAAAGGTTGGTTTCTCTGTTGGTGTCAGATGTCTAGATGCATGTATGGATTATGCATGGATGTTTTGCATGGTTTTCTTCTGTATCGAAATATTAAATGCTTGTTGGTAAATGAAACAATTTGAAAGTTGAAAACTGTATTTTATGAAAAATATTGTTTTAGATTTATTTTACTGCAATGCCAAAACACCACATTTTTTCTACTTTTAACAAATTGTAATTTTTATGAATTTCTGGCCTTTCAAACTTTGGGACTTAGGTAGATCTCTGCATAATCCAAAATGTGTTTAACTTAAAAGAATGCAAAATTTTCTGCTAGGAATTTTACTGGAAAATCAACTTGGAACTTTGTTTAATTACTTTTTAAGATAAGAAATTATGAGATTATTTACATGTGCCAAGAAAGATTAATTGCTTTTTAGTGGATTATTGAATAATTGGAATGCAGGTAGAAGTTGATAGATAGCTCTGAGCTGGAAATGATAAAGTACTAAAAAAAAGTTACAAAATTATAATTTGTTACAATTTTAAAATAGAAATGAACAGGAGCCAAGGTCTAAAACCTTTTTAACTGTGTGCTTTGACCTGCTTAGCTTTGATCTTGGTCTTCTTAAAAATGATCTACACACATTGCAAAAATCCAGGGAGAGTATAGGGCATGCTCCAGGTTAAAACACCACTTGTTAAGAGTGTCTGCTTCTAATTTTCTAAACATTTTGTATCATGTATATAAACTCTGGAGTCTGGCTGCAAAACACATGTGACTGGCGTAGCTATTTTCTCAGGTATAACGGGATTGTGCAAAAAGTTTATTTTTTGATCTGTGTTTTTTCATCTTTCATTGTGTATGTTAAAAAGTTTTAAAAATATGGATTAAGATATGGAATATGAAACAAACTGTAACTGATAAAGATGTATTAGACAAGAAATGTTGCAGTGGTGAGCTTGTCTGGGTAAACTGTGATAGTAGGTAGCAGGAGTAGGTATAATAAAAAGTTCAGGAAATATCTTACAAAATGTGCTGCCTATTGAAATTAATTATGAATAGGTTGCAAAATGAGCCTTACCTGTGAAATCATAATAATATTAATGCAAGTTAAATTTCGTGGTTAATAATACCTGACCTGTATAATTAAATCAAGTTTGATTATGAACAAATAAGATTCCCAAATGAATTTTATCTCCACTTATTAATGAAAAATTGTTGAAAAAGACGTTAACCCGATCACACACACACACAATGCCCCCCCATATAAGTCTTTTGGCAGAAATCGCCAAAAAAATAATGCTAATGAAATTAAAAATTAAATGATTTTACAGTATTTGGAAATTTATTTTAAGAGATAATAATGGTAGGTATATGGTCTATTTTCAGAATGGCTAAATATGGCAAAGTCCCATAACGGTAGGTCAAGTCTGAAGGAAAAGTTACAAGAAGAGTTCTTGTCGTGCAAGATCTGTCTCGAGCCGTATCAACGACCAAAAGCCTTACCCTGCCTTCATAGTTTCTGCAAACACTGTCTACAGGACTATGTAAGACGACATACGGGGCATCGCCCCGGATACTTCCCCTGCCCAATGTGTCGGAAAGATATTCGCATCCCCGAAGGAGGGATTGAGCAGTTTCAGGATAATTTCTTCTTGTTAAGTTTGTCTGACACGCTAGAAGAGGACGACGATGTGACTGTATGGCAGGATCCATACCAGCAACATTTGTCGCCACCAAGAAGTATCGCCCCACCCACACCTTTAGAACAGAAACTGAAAGAATATGAGTAAGTTATTATTTTGTCTTTGGTCTTGTGTCTGAAAGGTTGAAATGTGTCAGTGTTAAATGGAGATTCAGGGATTTTTGCATGAGTTAGATTCTTACTCTATTTCCAAATTTTACAGAATTGTTAATGAAATTAAAGGAAGTTGTTTTATCAACAATGAAAAACTGCAGCATATGTACAGAATTACATCCATCTGACCTGATGATATTTTTGTGGACACGAAGTCCATTAAGCATTGAAAAAGCCTGGCAATAATAAAGTATCCAGGAAGTCTTTGTCTGACATTTGCTAGTAAAAATGACAATTCCAGTTAGCATATTTTTGTTGATAGTTTTGTTTATTTTAAAACTTTGAATGCAGTGTGTTTGCAATTGCAGGGTCAGAAATTGACATTGAATTTATTGAATAACAGAACATGATGGCACTTTAAAATGATTTTTACATTTCTGTTGCAGTTGGTATTTTGGCAAAGTGAGTCGAAATGCTTCAGAAGAGTGGTTATTGTCTATAGGTTATCCAAAAGGTTCATTCCTAGTACGGCAAGGCGAGGCTTCACCAGGTATTATTCACACAAATTATCATTAACTTAGTTTACTTTGCACTAACATGTTTTAGCTGGATTTTGATGAAACTTAAAACTTTATTGTATCATTCTTGAGGCCACTTCCTTGAAAAACTAATACTGGTGTCAGTGGAGAAGAAGTGATTGTGATGCTGTTATGGCCTTCGGGTTAAGCAGCTGACCCCATACCGCCTTGACGACTGCTATCCCACTGATACTTACAGGCCTTAACTAACGCTCTGTAACATAGCTTTTGAGCATTATTCAGTACGCCTATGTTTACAAGACAGTTAGTTCTGTAACATTTTGTGACTCACTTATAAGGTTTAAATGATGATAGGGTTTCTTAAGAAACCTTACACAAGCGTTAATGTTATGAGCCGTGCCATGAGAAAACCAACATAGTGGCTTTGCGACCAGCATGGATCCAGACCAGCCTGCGCATCCGCGCAGTCTGGTCAGGATCCATGCTGTTCGCTAACAGTTTCTCCAATTCCAATAGGCTTTAAAAGCGAACAGCATGGAATCTGACCAGACTGCGCATCCGCGCTGGTCTGGATCCATGCTGGTCGCAAACCCACTATGTTGATTTTCTCATGGCACAACTCATATATTGAAAAAATGTGTATAAACAAGTCAGGTCTGGTGTTCTAAGGTCACAGACAAGGAAGTCAAACCTAACTGTGTGTTGTGTACTTGTTTCTTTGAGGCTCAGGAATTTTATATAAACCATAAAATAATTTACATGTATCACTTGTTCATTTTTAGTGATCACCCATCGTCAGTGCGTCCGTCAACAATTTCTTGTCTGCACAATAGAGGTTTCATTTATGATTTTATTTTAACCAAACTTGCACACAACTTGTATCACCATAAGTTCTCGGTTCCTTTCTTGAATTGGCCAGATTCCTTTATGGGTTCAAGAGTTATGGCCCCTAAAAGGGCCAGAATTAGCTATTTTCACCTTGTCTGCACAATAGCAGCTTCATTTATGATTTGATTTTAACCAAACTTGCACACAACTTGTATCACCACAAGATCTTGAACTGGCCAGATTCCATCATGGGTTCTAGAGTTACGGCCCCTTAAATGTCCAAAATATGCTATTTTGGCTTTTGCAGCCATGTAGAGACTTCATTTATGGTTTGATTTGATACAAACTTCCAAAATATCTTCAACAACAATAAATCTTGGATTCCATGACGAATCTGTCAGATCCAGTCATAGGTTCCAGAGTTATTTTATATATCTGATTACCTCCCCTGATTGTAATCAAAATGGATTTATATCAGTAAGTACTTACAGGACTTATTTGAAATTTCATTATTGTTGTAAGTTGGACTGAGACAATCAGGGTAGATAACTATGGACTGATTTTATGTCAGATTACCTCCCTTTATTTCAAATTAAAATGGGTATAGCTCCGTAACTAATGAAGATACTGATCTGAAATTTCATTTATGTCAACAGATGGACTTGGACAATCAGTGAAGATACATATTGACTGAATTTATGACAAAGTACCTCCCTTTATTTTTTATCTGAATGAATACACCTTAGCAGCTTCTAATGAGATTGGTTTGAAACGATACTTATGTCTTCCATCAGAGCTCCAGATAAGCTGCGTATTTGCGTATTTATGCAGTTAAAATTGCAGAAAACCCAATTGAATTCATATAGTGTGCGTACCCTGGGCGAGTGGTATGTTCTCTGTTAACGATTGATAAGACATTGTGGCTGAAATCATTTTTCCTCCACTTCTGATTCATGTGGGGAAGTTGGCAGTTACTTGCAGAAAACAGGTTAGTACAGGTACAGAATCCAGGAAAACTGGTGAGGTTAACTGCCAGCCATCACATAACTGAAATACTGTTGAAAAATGTCACTTAACCCAAAGCAAAGCAAAGCAAATGTTTGCAATGTTTGAAAATTTTAATACGCATATTATGAACCTTAGTAATGTTTAGTACACACAAACATCTTCATTCTGTTGTACATTTCAGATACCCTTACACTGTCGGTACGCGACCTAGATGAACTTCAGGGGTACATCGTGAAACATTACAAAATATATACACAGAGGATGGGAAGCCCCCTTACAGAGTATTATTTCATTACACCAAAGCGGAAATTCAGATGTTTGAACGAGCTTGTAAAACATTATTCAGGTAAACATTTGGATATGTCATCTAGGTCAGTGTTACTAAAAATAGAAAGAAAAAAAATTCCTGTTCAGTAACTGGATTAAGGAATGATGAACTGCTATGAAACTTGGTATGTATGAAGTTTAGTAGGAAAAGATTGGTATTGCAGTTTGGACTGCAAGGTAAGGATCATTCTCACTGGAAGTAAAATTTTTAAAAAATTCTCTGGCCAATAACTTAAGTAAATTGGTATAATATATGACAAAACTGGTTTTACTGTTACTTTAAGCTGGTTTTTGTCAAGAAAAAATGTGACATATTTTTAAAATAAAAGAGCCACTGTCCATCTTCGGTCAAATGATTTCTGAAATTATAAACAGTCAAGCATGTTACAAAATGAAAAAAACAAACATTTACAGGTCTTTATATACAGGTTCAGATACAAGTTGCAAAAGTTTAAATCAGAAATGGAATAAGTGTCCTTTAAATGTTTGTGGTTACTGTTCTCTGGAGGTCAATGTTCTCAGGTAGCCACTGTGGTCAGTGTTCTTATTTGGTCACTGTTCTCAGGTAATCACTGTTTTGGGGGAGTCACTGTTCTTAGTTTGACACTGTTCTTTGGTGGTCAATGTTCTCAGGTAGTCACTGTTTTACTGTTCACAGTTTGACATTGTTCTTTGGTGGTCACTTTTCTCAGGTTGTCACTGTTCTCAAATGGTCAGTGTTCTCAGGTATTCACTGTTTCCAGTTAGTAACTGTTCTCAGTTTGACACTGTTCTTTGGTCATCACTGTTCTCAGTTGGTCACTGTTCTTTGGTGGTCACTTTTCTCAGGATGTCACTGCTCTCAGATAGTCACTGTTCTCAAATGGTCACTGTTCTCAGTTAGACCTTGTTCTCAGATGGTCACTGTTTTCAGTTGGTCATTGTTCTCAGGTGTTCACTGTTCTCAGTTGGTCACTATTTTCAGGTTGTCACTGTTCCCATTTGGTCGCTTTTCTTAGGTGGTCACTGTTCTCAGTTGGCCACTTTTGTCAGGTGATCACTGTTCTCTGGTTGTATTTTGTTCTTGGAAAGCATTTCTCTTTAGCATAGTGTTGACTGATCAGAGCAGTTTTGGAAAATGTTATGTTATTTTGAATACAGCAGATTCTGTATTAGCAATTACAGAAACATGTCCACACAATCTCAGTTGAATAAAAAAGTTTAAATTTGAAGTACATGGCAATTAAAGCTGAGAGATTTTTTTGTATTCACAAAACTGCCTTCACTTACCAATTAACATGAATACAACATTCAGTTTCTAAATTCAGTTTCTGTCTTGTCCCCTCTTTAGATATTTTACAGCTCTTAAGAAAATTGATGCAATTATTTTTGATTTCTTTTACAAGAAGAAAAATTAACTACTTTTTCAGGGGTTTTTTTTTTAGGATTGACAGGGAAATTGTTACGGATCAGAATTGTTAAAAAATTTCTATAAAGAGAGTTTTTATTGAATATGTATTGAATTTATGGCTAGGCAATTTTATTTTTTAAGAAAAGAAGGTTGGTACTGTGTAAATTCAGAGGTATAAAAAATAATGAACAAACATTTAGGATAATTGAAAAATTGGTTCAAACTTCTTTAATACAAGCTTAAGTTATACTGAAAAAAAAGAAGTTATTTTTTGTACTGTATGACCTTAAAGTGTTGCTATTTTTAGACAGAATGTTCTGCTCTCTGGAGTATTGGATAATGATAGAAAACAGATCTACCTCAAACCTTCAGTATTTCCTTGTACAAATTTAAATGGGTCTGGTTTTACTTCCAGGCCTTTTGATAATTTGATAAACTCTTTCTTTTCTACATAATGATTCATTATCCTCAACTTTTTTTTAAGACTTCCTCAGGCAGTGAAAATGTTTAGTTCACTGACTGCAAAAATTGCATATCTCTTGTTCTGTTTGTAGTCTGGTCAAGATATTGAAAAGAAGATTGTTCTTCATTATCCAAGCAAATTTTTAGCCCTTGTTTTGAAACTTCTTTCCTTTGGAATGCTTGTATGGATGTATAATAAGGAATCTTTTTGAATTTACCAACTCGATCTACCGACTCCTAATTTTATACAACACAAAAACGAGAATGGAGGCCTGTCGTAAGACTTGATCATCTAGTTGGTTGCTTGCAAGCACAAATTTTCATTGATAAGTCTTATTATCACCTTAGACCTAATATGAGCTTCTCCAGAAGGCTACCAGCATATTTCTTTTTGGAGAGTGAGTTGGGTTGAGTATAAATGATATACATAATTATGGAATCAGCAATTAGTATAGTACTATAAGAACTATATATATTTATGAGAAGGATTAAGAAATGGATATAAGGATAATATTAAGATTAGCCTGAAATCTTTACAAGACGCTCCTTGGCAGAAGAGATAAGTGGCCTTTTATGGCTGTTATGTTAAACTTAACCCTTAGCCTGCTGGCGGCAAGTGTTTCTGCCTTTGCGACCAGTGCAGACCAAGATCAGCCTGCACATCCGTGCAGTCTGATCATGGTCTGCACTGTTCGCTATTCAGTCAGTAAATTTTCAGTGAAAATCCCTTCGAATAATAAATGGTATTGCCCATATTGAATGATGGACCAGTCCATTTTAGAAATTTAGCAGGCTAAGGGTTCAAGTTTCATTACAGATAAAATATTTTCATATAAGAAGACATGCAGCTGGCATGGGTTCTATCCAGGTTCTTGCCTGTGTCTGACACAAGATGCACCATGGTTCTTCCTCTCTGATTAAAACTGGAAAGTCGCCATATCATTCTTCACTCTTGTTGAATTGAAACTCAACAAATAGAAAAAAATGTTTAAAACTGCATCATAAAAGATTTTATAAAATCTTTGAATTGAGTGTGGATTCTTTTGATTTACCTGAATACAGTAATGTAGTTTTTTCTTATGTTTAATTCATTTCCTATTCATTTTGTAGTGGGCGATATCGTAAAGATTTTATATGTAAATTATGCTTAATATGTAAATTTAGATTTGAAATGTCAAAATTGGAAAACAGGCCAGATATAAAATTTTACAAAACTCGGCAAAGGTATTTGTCCCACAGTCGGTAGTTTCCTGTATTCATGTGTAAATTGTACGTAATTATCTTCTCTCTTTTGTAGGAAAATTGCCGTATGATTATCTCAAGATTAGAG